>NW_007753130.1:0-257 GCF_000696425.1 Galeopterus variegatus
AATCAGGTAGTTCTTATATATTTGCAGAAGATATGTCCAAGTTATATTACGAATGAAAAAAATAAAGTAAATTGTAGTTTGTTTCACACGTGTGTGCATGTATATAACTATATCATATATGCAAATGAATGTGTATTTTTATAACTGTTCATGTAATAACGTCACTGCTGATCATTATTACCTCTGTGAAGAGATAATGATTTTCAATTTTGGAAACTTTACACTGAGCACCTGCCAAATTTGTACTTCGTAAAAAG
>NW_007753130.1:5874-8607 GCF_000696425.1 Galeopterus variegatus
AACCAGATGCCCCCCCTTTTTTTATGGATACAACATTATGGAAGATGAATAAAATGGTCCTGGATATTTAAAATTAATTTGGTATTTTTAGCAAAGTTTTAAATTTGCCTATTCCTTTATACGGTAATTGCCTCTTTACAAATGTGTCTGACAGACCTTGTTGAATGTGTGCATAAAAGTGTGGATACAAAATGACGAAACAAATATTTTTAAATAACATATACTGTGTTAATACAATGAATACTATGTAACTTTTACAACCAATCAGGTAGATCTAATATACTTGCAGAAGAAACTACAAGGAATTAAAAAAAAGCAAACTATTTTATTTCACTTATGTACACAAGTACATAAACGTATTACATATGTAAATATTTTTGTATGTATCTGTTTAAAAACACTCCTCACTGCTAAATATGATTCCTTCTTTGAAGGAATATACAGTTGCATTATTTTTTTAAAAATACGCTGAGTACATGACAGACTGATAATTAGTAAAAGAAAAATCAAAGAAATAGTGATATGAAGGCACATCACTAGTGATATTTTTGGAGGATCTAGTGTTTTCTTTTTATTTTTTTTTCTTGTAAGGTAGTACAGAACAGGTAAGACTTTAACATTTAAAGCCAGAAACAGTAAATTGTTAAAAAAAAAAAAAAAGAAATAAGAAAATACATAAATAATTTATGTAGAAAAATAATATAGTTTAATAGTGAAACATTTAGAAGCAGCTGATCTCTAATTAGTCAGCAAGATCATTAACCAAGTGGCCAAAAGTAAAATTGTCACAATGAGTGCCCTGTATTTGTTACACTAGGATTATATATTACGTATGTTATTGTGCAGTTTATCATACATTTAGAGGTATCTGTTCCCACGATAAGAGAAGAAAGTGGCAACGGGAAACACGGTTATAATGACTTTTGAATTTTAGCTGATGAATACCTAGAAAAAGGAAACGTTTATATTAAGAACTTGTATGATTTTTGTGTTATTTCTAATGATGTGTGTTAAAAAAAAACTTTAAATAAGAATTGCTATCCCTAGAAAAACTATGTTCAGTTTTAACTCTGTGAATTTCAGCTTTTTTGCTAAATTCACTTTAAAATTCTACTGTGTTACCTATAGATCGTTTTTTAATAGTCTGAGAACAAAATCATTCGATCTGTGAATAAAGGGGGTTAATTTTGTTCTTTCCAATCTTTATGCATTTTGTTATATTTCTTGCATTATTGTCCTGGCTATGTGACCTACCTAAAATTTTGTATGGAACTGGTTATAGTAGGCATTCTTATCTCTATAATCTCAGGGGGAAGGTTTTCAACATTTCACCACTAAATATATTTACTTAAGTTTGGTTAGTTTTTTTTAAACGTTATAACTGAGTGGTAAATTTGTCATATGGTTTCTCTGTATCTATTATGATGGTGATGTAACTCTCTCCTTTGCTTGGTTAAAGTAGATTCTTTCCAAAATGCTAATCCAGCAATAATTCGTGCTTTCATTCTACCCAGTTTATTCATAACCTTATATCATTGAAGGTTTTGTTTCTGTTTGTCCAACATAAGTCGTTTCTGGAGATGGTGGTTGGGTAGTGTGGTTTCGTGAGGGGTATAAATATTTGATTTTATTTTCATATAATTTACTTATCATTGTGGCATAAAATTTATAAAGGTAAAGGTCACATGAAACATCTGTGAAGTGTTTCTACAGTTTTTATTATGTGGACGAGTTTGTAAAAGATTGTTGTTATTTTATTTTCATCATATAGAAAATTTATGATTTCAGGCATAGAATTCATTTGTATTTCATTTGTAAAAGTATTTTTCAATATATTGGCAATTTTTTATGAGCTGCAGGGTAATTGAGATTTCCTAGTTTTGTGATTTGTCGAGCTCTGTTTTTCTTGGAACGTTTTCATTGTGTGAAATATCAAATTTATTAGTATAAATGTTCCTATATAATTATGTATGTGCCTCCAGGATGTTGTGTGCGGATTTCCTTTACATTCCTGATATAAATTATACAGATTATTTTTCTTTGAACAGTCTTGCTAGGCACTTATCAATATTTTTAATCCTTTATGAAAATAAAATTTTTTAGATGATTTGTTCTTTTTAATTTAAAATTAATATCTCTCTAATCTTATATTGTTTTATTTGCCTTTGCTTCAGTCTTAGGTTTCCCATCCGTCTGCTTACATTACCCATCTGCTCTTGCTTGTTGGCCACTTTTTCCATTGTACCCTTAACGTATTAATTATAGTTATTTAAAATGTCCAGTCTGAGCATTCCAAAATATATGCCATATCTGAATCTTATTTTGATGCTTTTGATGCTTACTCTTCAAACTGTTATTTTATTTTATTTCTGTCCTTTTAGC
The DNA here is from genome assembly GCF_000696425.1 of Galeopterus variegatus. NCBI lineage: Eukaryota > Metazoa > Chordata > Mammalia > Dermoptera > Cynocephalidae > Galeopterus > Galeopterus variegatus. The sequence goes on from NW_007753130.1 coordinate 8,257, forward strand.
GTGCCTTTTAATGTTTAGTTGAAAACCCAGCATAATGTATTGGGTATAAGGAATTGAGGTAAAGAAGTCTTTAGTGTAAGGTGTTATGTTTTTATCTGGCTGAGTGTTGGACTGCATCTACTGTTAGTTGTAGCTGTAGGTGTCGTAGGTCAAAATTTTTTCCAGGGTCCCTGTTTGGACTCCCTGTTGTCTTTTAGTTTCCCTAGAGATTTAAATAAGGTTTGAGATGTGCAGTTCTTTGCATTGTAATACCCTTGGTCCTAGCTGCAGCAGTGGCCTTCTGCTCCTGGGCTTTTGCTTCAGCATGCTGTGATTCTGTGAATTTTCCTCTCTCCAATACTTGGAGCAGCG
>NW_007753131.1:0-342 GCF_000696425.1 Galeopterus variegatus
ATATATATTTTTAATTTAGCTTTACTATTTTTAAATGTATGAAATAACTAGAGACAAAGCCAAGAATCTTTCATAATGACTAAGAACAATTTGCAGGTTCAGTGGTTGCATGAGATTAAATATTTCTAAAGGTCTTGAAAATAATTGTTTCATTATTCATTTGCTTATCAAGTTTCTTTTTTCAGTGACTCCACAGTGCTAAGCTTTATTCCAGAATCTGACTAATCACAAATTAATACTTGGTAAAGTCTGAATTGAGGCTTTACTTTATGTGAAAGGAGAAATAAGACAGAGTCCCCTCTGGTTTATGGATCAGTGTGGGATTACAGACACTCCTTCATG
>NW_007753131.1:3283-3635 GCF_000696425.1 Galeopterus variegatus
ATTTAGTATCTTGCAGTTCTGGAGGTCAGAAGACTGTAATAGGTTTCACTGGGCTAAATATCAGGTTGTTGGCAGTGCTTTCTTCTTTCTGGAGTCTCCAAGGATAATCCATTCCCTTTTCCAACTTCTAGAGACTGCCTGTATCCTTTGGCATGGCTCCTTCCTCTGTCTTCAAAGCCAGCAATGACTCATAAAGCTTTTTCATGCTGCATCACTCTGATAATGACTCTCTTGCTTCCCTCTTTCGTGTATAAGGATTCTTGTGATTACATTGGATCTACCCTGATAATCCAGGACAATCTCCCTATCTCAGAATCCTTAATTTATCTGCAAAGTTCCTTTTGCCATGAAA
>NW_007753131.1:5600-6278 GCF_000696425.1 Galeopterus variegatus
GGCTCCTTACTCTGAATTCACAAAATATATTTACTATTTTATTCAGCAGCTAAATTCTTCAACTAGCTAGCTTCTTTTATGCAATTTATAAAACACTTTAAAATATTTTTAGTATTTGTTCTTCCTTTAAAATCATTGTTATCTGATGGTACAAGAACCTTAAAATAGGTAAATTCAGAAAGTATAGGCATTACAGAGAAAGGTCTGAATTCATTTTACCCTTTTTGGGATTGTCTCCTAATTTGTTCAGTACCTCTCCAAGTTGTTCTCTCTTCTGCAGGATGCAGTCTACTATCATGGTAAGGGAGGCCTAAAAAATTGCTTTTGATCATATATTTCTATGCTAATTCAATTTTAAAACTTAATTAATATTTGAAATGATAATGATTATTGACATTAATTCACAAGTTTCTCCTATTGTTGAGTCTTATTTTAAATTAGCATACAACAAGTTTGTTCTTTTCCCTTCAAGCTGTTTAAAGTAAGTTTTGGGAGATAAACAAGAACCCTCTTTAAAAAATTAATTAATTATTTTAAATTGACAAAAACTTTATTGTGTACAACATAATGTCTTAACATATGTATACATTGTGGAATGGCTAATTAAGCTAATTAACATATGCATTACCTCACATACTTGTCATTTTTTTGTGGGGAAAACACTTAAAATCTACTCTC
>NW_007753131.1:8250-8560 GCF_000696425.1 Galeopterus variegatus
TTCAGTAAACATATTTTGTAATGGATTTTTCAAAATAAAATTCCCCTTTAAAATAAATAGAAATTATTCTTTCTTTCTGTCAACTCTAACTTCTCACTATTCACTTTTATATGATTAGTTGGGGGGTTAGGGCTGGTGAGCAGCTTCCCACCTCAAGAAACAAGTATAAGTTTGAAGTTTCCTACCCTACAGTGGAGAAGTCAGTAGGATAGGGACTGCAGCTCTGAAACCAGGCCAGTGTTCTGGGTCCACAGACTTATTTTTAATAGTTATCACTTTTTGAAAGAGAAGGTGTTTCTAAAATAGTATT
>NW_007753131.1:10697-10957 GCF_000696425.1 Galeopterus variegatus
TGTAAGACACCAAGTTTTTCAAATTATCCACATGCCACTTTATGTAAAAACCCATATATGTGCATTGTATAATTCAGTAAGAAGTACATAACTTTCCATGCATGAACACAGATTCATCTATTGCCACAGTCAAAAGAGAGGGTTCTCTCTGACAATCTATAGTAGGGAGAGGATGAATATCTGACCTTGTGAAGTAAACCTTCCCAGAAAAGACAATGCTGTGTTATGTCTGTAGGAGAATTAGGAGTTAATTAGGTCAA
>NW_007753131.1:11597-11890 GCF_000696425.1 Galeopterus variegatus
TCCATTCACTATGGCATGGTGCTACAATCCAATCACCTCTTCAAGGCTCCACCTTTCAATTGCCATGATAGGATTTCCCACCCTCTTAACAGTAACAGTTGGGGCTAAGTTTCCAATACATAAAACTTGGGAGACACAATTCAAGCTTCAGGGAGTTTTTGGGGGGACACAATTCAATCTACTACAATATGGATGATAAATGCTTTGAAAATAAACCAAGGAAGGGGAATAGAGAGTACTGGAGGTGGGTAGGTGGTTCTTCCATTTTTCATAGGATGATCAAGAAAAGCATC
>NW_007753132.1:0-222 GCF_000696425.1 Galeopterus variegatus
ATTTTGAGTTAATGCTGCAAGAGGTGTGAGGTAAGGCTTAAATTCATATGTTTTTATATGTGAATATCCAGTTGTTTCAGTACCATTTGTTGAAATCACTATCCTTTTCCCATTAAATTATCTTTCTGCTTTTTTCAAAAATCAATTGATATAAATTTAAGGATTTGTTTCTTGGCATTTGGTTCTGATCCATCAATCTGTGTCTTCATTACTGCAGCTTTA
>NW_007753132.1:5682-6143 GCF_000696425.1 Galeopterus variegatus
CAGGTACGAAGGGGACAGCGGGTGAGAGAGAGTTAGACCCCCACTAGGATTCCTGAGGGGCAAGGGTGGTAGAGGTGGTCAGGGGGTAGTGCAGTTCTCCAACAGACCGCAAAGCACTTTGAAGCACGAGCAGCTTTCACATCCAACTCCCTGAGGAATATTCTGCCAGCCATCGTGACAGCAGTAAGTGTGGCCCCGTTAGCTGTCCACCTGCTTCATTTATTATGAGGCACGCGGACGCTGTACGACTTTGATCAGAGCACCTGCATCCACTTTTCTTTGCCCTTAGAACAACTTTCTGCCTCATTTCTGGGTGCTCCATTAGAGAGCCGGGGTGTGGCAGCTTGTCAGAGGGTCTCACGTCCACTGCTGCTGGATCTCAATGCCATTGTATTAGTCCATTTCTGTTATTTATAGCAGAATACCTGGAACCGAGTAATTTATAAGAAAACAAAAATTTT
>NW_007753132.1:8314-8606 GCF_000696425.1 Galeopterus variegatus
CTGTTAGGCTCTGTGGTCTGGAGGTGAGGACCATGTCCCCCTTCATCTTCGCATCCCTGCAGGGGCTGCCAAAGTGTGCGCTCCCAGGTACAGTCAGGCAGCTCAGCAGACTTAGTGGTGAGAAGCGGCACCACGTCCTCAGAACAAGGAGGTCCAGGTGGTAAAATAAGCAGCCAGGTTTGGCGTGAGGGGAACAAAGGTCGAGAGACCAGGAAGTCCCCGAGGGTGGGAAATGGCCCCACGGCGGGTACATGGCAGCTTCTGTGTCCTCCACGTCGATGTTTTCAGAGAG
>NW_007753133.1:0-1053 GCF_000696425.1 Galeopterus variegatus
GGGCCCAAAGCCTTATACCTGGATTCTTCCAGTCTGCCTCAGCATGAAGCTGGTTTTGCCCTGCATAAAGAGAAAGACTCTCAGTGTGGTAGGAATCTGAACACACAGCAGAGGAAAGGAATGTATTGGCACATGTTGCTATAATACTGCCAGGCATGACTGGCTCCAGGGGCTCAAATTATGGTTTCAGGACTTGGTTCTTTCTGTCTCTTGGCTCTTCTCTCTTGGCTTCCCATGTAGGTGCGGTCTCTTTATGTGGAGAATCTGGCAGCTCCAGCCTGAATTGCCACCTGCCAGTGATTCCAATTAAGAAAAAACTTCTGTTCCAGTAGCAGCCTCTGGTTTGCCTGCCTGAGTACATGTACTTGTCTTCTGAGCGTTCATGGCTGTACTTGTCCGTTTTGTGTTGCTATAATAAAACAACTGAGTTTGGGTAATTTATAAAGAATGGAGGTTTATTTGGCTCATGATTCTGGGACAACTGCATCTGGCATGGACCTCAGGCTGCTTCTACTCATGGCAGAAAGCAGCAGGCAGCTGGCCAGTGGGTACAAGCAGATCACATGGTGAGAGGAAGCAAGGGAGAGAGAGGGCAGGTGCCAGGGTCCTTTAAACAACCAGCTCTCACGGGAACTAATAGAGTGAGATCTCACTCACTACCCCCATCCCCCAGGGAGAACATTAATCCATTTATGAGGGATCCGCCCATATGACTCAAACAGCTCCCAACACTGCCACATTGGGGATCAGATTTCTACATGAGTTTGGGGGGAACAATAACATCCAAACTCTGTCATTGGCCAAGAGATGAATTACCTTGATGGCCTGTCTTGGGACATGTGTCTGCCCCTGGGAAGTGAGTGGTGGTGAGGTGATAGGGAAAGGCACCCAGACCATAGGGCTCAAGGGCAGGGAAGAGAAGGTTCCCAAAGGAAAACCAGGTGCTGTTTCCAAGGACCCAAGGACAACAAGGTGGGAAGTGGGATGCTGCAGGCATGAACACCCTCGAGGGCTGGACCCCCAGATGTTCTGCCCCCAGTTCCCTAAGATCCG
>NW_007753133.1:2464-3731 GCF_000696425.1 Galeopterus variegatus
AGAACAAGGCCAAGTGTGTTCAGGACCAAACATGGGGCAGATGGATCCCAGGAGGAATCAGGGCAGAAGTACGTAATGTGATCTGGCAGATGGGTCATAAGAGGGAAGTCAAGACCTTCTTTTCATGTCAGAAAGGTCACCTGGGTGCTGCTAGCTCTCCACACTGCTCTTGGGTGGGGGCAGGTGACTGTGAAACCTCCACATGATAAGAGCCTCTCTGGGTCGGACAGTGAATGACACTAAGGCAGGGGCTTTGCAGACTGTGCAGAAGACACCCACAATTCTTCTCAATGGTTGTGCGTGCAGCTCACTGAGGAGGTGACATTTTAGCTGAGATCCTGGTGATGGGAAGCAACCAGCCATACCCAAAGGCAGAGCATTGAGTGCCATAAGATCCCAATGTGCTGGTGTGTGCAGAGAAGGGTCAGGAGCCCCATGTATCTGGAGCCAAGGGAGAGCAGTGTGAAATGAGGCCACAGGGTCCAGGTCACACCTGCCTTGAAGGCTGTGGTGAGGAACTTGGCCTTGATTCTGGAGGACTGAGAAGTCAAGTGCAGCCATTTAATCAGGGAATGACAAGATCTGGTTTGCATTTTAAGGAGAAACCTGGGTGCTGCTGAAAAAATGACCTGACAAGGAGCAAGTGTGGGAGCAGGAAGGTCAGTGGCAGCCATCAGTGACACCCAGGCCTGGCATTGGCACTAAGAGAGTGGAAGTGGAGACAGCACAAGGTTAGTTGATTCAAGACCTATTTGGATGTATTTTGGAGGCTGAATTGACAGGAGGTACAGACGGGTTATATTTGTGGCTGAGCAAAAGGGAGCTGTCAAGGACATGTCACTCCTAGGTTTCTGATTCGGATAATGAGGCACCATTGACTCATACGCAAGAGACTTGAGTCCCTTATGCAATGCACTGTGTGATCTGAGGTAAGCAGTTGAATTGGAAAGAATGGAGGGGTCTTTTAAGAAAAGACATCTGTGCTGGGGTCTACGTTTAAGATGCATTAGCATATGGATGACATTTAAAGATATAGGGCTGATATAATCATTTAGAGAGAGAGTATACAGAGAGAAAACAATAGGGCCAAGACTTGTCCTGAGAAAATACCAACATGTAGAGGTGGGTTGTGTGAGGAGAAACACAGGGCAGAGGGAGAGGGAAGGAAGACCAGCAGAATGAGGCATCACAGAAGCTGAGAGAGGGTAGATCAAGAAGGGGGCTGAGGCTGATCAGAAATTGGGTAACCCCCCCCCCCCAGGGGGAC
>NW_007753133.1:8107-8606 GCF_000696425.1 Galeopterus variegatus
ACCAGCTGGCCTGACGCCCTTTGGGGTGAGTCTCTAGCCCTGCTGACCCATATCATGGAGCAGGTCTGAGCTTCTGGTAAAGCCCTCCTGACTCCAGGAGCCAGCATTGAGTGCTGGTCGAGTTGCCTGCAGGCGGGCAGTGCTCTTGTGAGTGATGCAGCTGCCTTGCATTGGCAAATGAGGGGAGGAATCCAGAACATCCCTGGGAACTGCTATTGGCATCTTCTGAGTGAACATGTGATTTATGTACTCAAAAATGCCCTAAACACCAAAGGTTGCCTCACTAGCAAACAGAGTGTTTACCCCAACACAGTGTTTTTACTCGGCTCACCATGAGGAGAATGCTGAACAAAAGGTGAAATTTATTTTCGACCTCGGTTTCCAAATCCAGGCTTTCCCAGCCACTGACCTTGCAGTCCCAAGATAGAAGCAATCCTCAGAACAAGGCCAAGTGTGTTCAGGACCAAACATGGGGCAGATGGATCCCAGGAGGAATCAG
>NW_007753134.1:0-919 GCF_000696425.1 Galeopterus variegatus
GAATATATTTTCAAAATTCCAAATTCATCCAGCTGTCCAGAGAATATAGCAAGGACAGGTGCCTAGGGTCCCATTTGTTCCACGTAATGCAAATGGAAATGCACACACGGCTCAGTCCATGTGGGTGGAAGACGTTCCATGTTTGAGGCAGGACAGGGTGTGGGTTCCCACTGAGCACTGTGCACAAAAGCACAGTCCCTGTCCTCAGAAAGTCTCTCATCCTGGTGGGGTACAGTCCCTTTGAAATGAGTGCCTCACGGATGATCTGGCATTTTCCCCTGCTGTTCGTCATACAGAGCAGGCCATTGGGAGCTGGTCCCAGCGTAAAGAGGTAATGAGGAGGTTTGTCCCAGCAGGGAGAGAAAGGAGTCAGGGTGGGACAGACCGAGAGAAAGCAAATGTGCCGCTTCCTAAATCAGAAAGGAACTTTCAAAATATTTCTGACAACTATCCGGAAATACAATGCACTCAAACTATTTTTTTTAATAAAAACCATAAATCACACAAAGAACCTTAATTTGACTCACGCCCAGCTGAAATAAGTTTCAGAAAGCAATAGTTACGTATGACTACGTATGATGCCCTTGGATATCTTCTGTGCTATCACGAGGCTCGGTCCACAGCCACTTTCTCAGGTCACCTCCAGCCTGCAGCTGGCCTGTCTGCAGCCCACCCCACTTGCAGCAGGGGCCCAGCTTCTGCAGCGGAAGGGAAGCAGCCTGGGCTATTTTAAGGACTCTTCTCTCTGCCTCCCCCCGCCACTTTCTTTGAAATCTGCTCCCCTGAGCCCCAGACAGACACCCGAGGGGTCCCCGGGTCATCCTCAGCCCATCATCACTCTCGACTTCTCTTCTCTGTCCATACAGGGTAGTCCAGGGCCCCACCAGGATGACCAAGCTGCTGGCCTGCCGGGGAGGGG
>NW_007753134.1:2450-2947 GCF_000696425.1 Galeopterus variegatus
TGTTCCCTCCACCCGCTCTTTCCATCTGCTGTGTCTCTACCTGCTCTCTGCCTGTTCTCTCCACCTGCTCTCTCTCCATCGCTCTCTTCACTTGCTCTCAGCACTGCTTTCTCTCCTCTTGCTCTCTCTCTGCTTTCTTCTTCCATCTGCTCTCTGTACACCTGTTGCCTCTACACCTGCTTTCTCTCCACCTGTTTTCTCTCCACCTGTTTGTCCCACCTTCTCCCCCCCACCTTCTCTCTGCCCTAGCTGTGCCCTGCCCTCCCACCTCTCCCACATGCTCCCTGGCCTGCCCAGCACTGGCTGGCACCCTCACATAGCCTTACTTTCTTCCCACACACTCCCTGCTTTCTTGAGTCTTCTTCCCAGAGCAGACCCCTCATTCCTAACTCCTGCCTGCCCTCGGCCACCATTTTCAGGAGGCTGGCTTTGATTCTTTGAGACTCAATCTGGCCCCTCAAATATGCCACTGCATGACCTGTTTGCCCCTGCTATAG
>NW_007753134.1:5759-6365 GCF_000696425.1 Galeopterus variegatus
GGGTGGGGGCATGAAGGCCAGGATCGTAGGAGGATCAGACAGACTAGGTTCTGGCAGAGCTAATATATGTCATTAATGCTAATATTTTATCAAATTATCTTAACACATCTATGTAATTGATTAAATTGTCCCCAGAATAACTTTGTCTTCTTTGCTAATAGGAAATACTTCACAGTCTATTTCCTGCCCTTCTTATTGGGTATAAGCACATCTCTGTTAATGTCGGATGTGAGAATGAACGCTAGTGGTGATCAGTCTTATCTTCATTTAAAACAAATAAAAAGACACACACACACACACACACACACACACACACACACATGCACAGAAAGAGGGGGGAAAAAAAAACCGTCCTGCTTCTACCCAGGAAAACTAAATTTCTCTTCCTTGCTAAGCCACCTGCCCTGCTTGAGAGAGAAGGGGGACGGCTTTTTAGGACAGCAGGGGTAAGTGAGGGACTCATCTCAAGGACTGCATTAAGATCTTCTGAGTTATTGGGGCTGGCCCGGTGGCGCACTGCTACAGTGCGCCGCTTGGGAGTGCAATGGCGCTCCCGCCGAGGGTTCGGATCCCACATACAGACAGGCCGCTCACTGGCTGAGCAAG
>NW_007753134.1:8156-8606 GCF_000696425.1 Galeopterus variegatus
CATTCCCTTCCCAAGGGTGGTGATGGAGTCCCCCCCCCCCCAAACGCATGTGGAAATCTCATCCCCAATGTGGCAATGCTGGAGCTGGGAGTCACTGGGAGTCACGGGGTGGACCCCTCAGGAATGGATTAATGCTGTCCCTGGGACTGGCACCTCCTCTCTCTCTTGCTTCCTCTCACCACGTGGTCTCGTACCTGCTGCTGCTGCCACTTTCCTGCCCTGAGCAGAAGAGCCTGAGGCCCGCGCCAGATGCAGCTGTCCCAGAATCACGAGCCAAATAAACATCTGTTCTTTATATAACACCCAGTCTCAGGTGTTCTGTTACAGCAACATAAATGGACGATACAGACAGTTGGATGTGGAAGAAAGAGAACAAAGGAGGGACCCCTGAGTCTCTGCACAGCCACGCTGCACAGGGACGAGGTGAGCTCCCTGGTCTCCAGCGCCCTC
>NW_007753135.1:0-298 GCF_000696425.1 Galeopterus variegatus
ATGATTGTGGATTAAAATGCTGGACTTCTTACATCATGAAGGTAATAATAACTTATTCAACTGGACCAGACATTTACTCTGTATTTGAATTTCTCTTCCATTCCTGACATGCTTCTTTCAGTCACCCCATCTCTGACCTTATTGAATGCCTTATTCACAATTTTGCTTCTAACCAAAGAACTAATTTTACACAGACAAAATTAAGTCAATAGTCTGACAGTCAATTTACTGTCTTATCAAGTACCTTATCACACAGAATCACCTGACCTTACAGAGTGTTGAAATTGAAGACTTAATA
>NW_007753135.1:2195-5232 GCF_000696425.1 Galeopterus variegatus
CGGTCAATGTTGGTTTATACCTGTAACAAAAGTACCACACAATGTAACATGTTAGTAATAGGAGAAACTGTGGGAAGGGGGAGGCTGGGGACTGTCTGTACTTCCTGATCAATTTCTCTGTAAACTTAAAACTGCTATAAAAAGAAAAAAAATCACTGATGGAAGCCCAACTCGGAAATTAACAAACAAGTGCTAGAGGCAAGAGATATAACACTATTAGAGATAATTTATAAATCAGCATTAACTGGTTGCTTTATTGATTCTGTCAATACACTTAAAAGATATTAAAATTCTTTTTACGTAATATGACCACCTACAAGAAAGTTTCAATTTTCTTAATCTCATTTGAAGTCACTTTTAATTAATTCTGTGATGATAATGGTTAAATAAAAGAATCCCATTGCAATGAATTTTTGCTTACTCTTTGGAATTAAATAGGATTTCTTAGTAGTGACACGAAAAATAATTTTGGTATGATTCATGTCTATTAAAACTTTGCTGATCTTTTGATGATTTTTGTCCTGTGTAGGATATTTAAATTCTTAGTGAAGCATAGAGAATAGGGCAACAGTCATGAAACAGTGAACATGCTTGAAAAAGGACCTCATGGTATCAGAAGCATGTGGTATAAATTTTATTCCAACTTTCCCCAAAGGAACTCGCAGGCATTTATGAGAGCACTAGTGCNTAGAGATAATTTATAAATCAGCATTAACTGGTTGCTTTATTGATTCTGTCAATACACTTAATAGATATTAAAATTCTTTTTACATAATATGACCACCTACAAGAAAGTTTCAATTTTCTTAATCTCATTTGAAGTCACTTTTAATTAATTCTGTGATGATAATGGTTAAATAAAAGAATCCCATTGCAATGAATTTTTGCTTACTCTTTGGAATTAAATAGGATTTCTTAGTAGTGACACGAAAAATAATTTTGGTATGATTCATGTCTATTAAAATTTTGCTGATCTTTTGATGATTTTTGTCCTGTGTAGGATATTTAAATTCTTAGTGAAGCATAGAGAATATGGCAACAGTCATGAAACAGTGAACATGCTTGAAAAAGGACCTCATGGTATCAGAAGCATGTGCTATAAATTTTATTCCAACTTTCCCCAAAGGAACTCGCAGGCATTTATGAGAGCACTAGTGCACCAGGAAATGAAAAACCCAGACATTCCATGGGCTATTTGGGTTATTACTGTTTCTATGCTAACACTAATACATGGAAATCCAAAACAACACATTAGTTCACCAGTCCAAGTGGCAGCTTAGTGGAATCAGGTGATAAACAGAGATTTAGCTTAAATCTGTTCATGTGGCCCAGTGATTCTTTGAACCAAACAAGTAGTTGTTACTCTGGTTCCCAAATTAAGATGAGAATAAATATAATCAGCAACTGAGAATATCCATAGTTACTCTCTGTCCTGTGATCTAAGGGCTAATGTGATTGAAAGAGCCAAGTGGAAGGTCCTAATTATCATCCTTTCTCTCAAAAAAGTAAAATGTTACCAATACCTCATGCCCGTGTAGGTCCTGGAGGTTAGTGCCACCAATAAGGGCAAGAGTTAAGGTGTAGCAATTCCAATCACATCATAATTTAATGTGCCTATTATCCTATGCAGAGATAAATGGATCTTGGAGAGTGAGGGTATTATCATAAAGTCAATTAGTTAGTGATTTCAGTTGCTGAATGGTATGTCACATTATATTCATTGTCACATTATATTTGTGTGGTATCTTCCTGGGCATATCAACAAAAGTAGTAGCAATTATATGCAAGTATTGACCTTGAATATAATTTTTTCTCTATTCCAAAAGTTAACAATTAAGTCAGGATTTGTTTACTTTATTTTAACAGGGTAATAGTACGTTTTCATTAACTTGCTTCAGTGGTTCTGTGCCACGCAAGACCTTTCAGTCTTCTCACCAAGGTCAAGCACTCCTACGTTACCTAGATTATATCAGGTTCATAGGACCTGGTGAACAGAAGACAATAGGTCTGCCATATCATGGTAGGGCACTATTGCCAGGGGATAGGAAATAAATAATATAAAAATGCAGGGGCCTGACTCCTCAATAAAACCCTGGGGAATTTAGAAGTCTGGAAATTTCAGTATTACTTTCCATGACAGATAGTTTGCTTCACCTTATTCTCTGTACCCCAAGAATGAGACACAATATGGGGTATATCCTTCTGGATTTTTCAGGAAAGAAGTACAATATACTTGAGTGTGTTGTTCTGATTCATTTACTGAGTATTTTAAAATGCTATCAGTATTGAGAAAAAATAGAAAAGAGAAGATAGTCTAATTGATTTGGGCTGTATGCCAGTAACTCTCTTACTGGGACTTTATGACCTAGGGGATACAATATTGTTCAAAGTGTCTGTGTCATATTTGGATAATATATGGTTTTTGTGGTGAAACCTCACACAGAGAATCACAGCAAAGTTTCTGTGGTTTTGGAGTAAAGCCAGGCCTTCATTGACAAGTAATTATTCTTCTTCAGAGAAATAGTTCTTTGCTTACTACTGTGTCCTGGTAGAGATTGAATACCTGATTATAGTACTAGATGGCCAGGTAACGTGAGCAGCCTATATGAGCTGGGTGTTGTCAGGTTGTATAAGCCAGAAAAAAATCAAGCGTACTCTTCAGACTTAAATCATGAAATGCAAATGTGAAAAGGACCTGAAAGCACAAGTATGTTACTTTAACAAGTAGCTCATGCTCTCACCACTCCTTCAACACACAACTGTAGATGGAGGAGAATGCTATAAATCAGAGCCAGATAATTTCTTTAAGACCTTTTATAGTATGCTGCAAACAGGAATAGGAGAGTTGTGGCATTTCAGTCCTACTCACAAATTGAGTTATATAGCACCTAACTTCTGGCAAAAGAGAAGGCTGGATGAGACAAAGATAAGGATCTACCTAAGTTGGTGTGAACAATTGTTTGAACAGAGACAAACTGAAAAATTGGTATGTATGGATTAGTTACTAGGGTGTTTTAGAAGGAAGTATGTGAATGGA
>NW_007753135.1:5597-8606 GCF_000696425.1 Galeopterus variegatus
GTTATATAGCACCTAACTTCTGGCAAAAGAGAAGGCTGGATGAGACAAAGATAAGGATCTATCTAAGTTGGTGTGAACAATTGTTTGAACAGAGACAAACTTTGAAAAATTGGTATGTATGGATTAGTTACTAGGGTGTTTTAGAAGGAAGTATGTGAATGGAACTTTTGGAATGGATTCGGAGTGTAAGAACATTATGCAACATGTGAATGTTCACCGGAAGGTCCCCATTGCAGAGGGGACTCTCAGTACTCTGATGGTTTCTAGTCAGTCTCTTTTCCGAGCCTCCTATTGCTTGGCCAGTGGACTCCATAACCTTGATGTCAGGATCAGAGGCTATGTAGCAACAAAGACTTCCCTGCTCCACAGCTCACTGGCTCCTGCCTCTGCTGAGTATCCAAATTGCCAGTACCATTGAAGGAGACCAAACCTAAATGTATTATTCCCTAGGGATCTAGCCAGCCACATGATTGTGGATTAAAATGCTGGACTTCTTACATCATGAAGGTAATAATAACTTATTCAACCAGACCAGACATTTACTCTGTATTTGAATTTCCCTTCCATTCCTGACATGCTTCTTTCAGTAACCCCATCTCTGACCTTATTGAATGCCTTATTCACAATTTTGCTTCTAATCAAAGAACTAATTTTACATGGACAAAATTAAGTCAATAGTCTGACAGTCAATTTACTGTCTTACCAAGTACCTTATCACACAGAATCACCTGACCTTACAGAGTGTTGAAATTGAAGACTTAATAGAAATAAGATAGAAGCTAACATTTAACAAATTAGTGTACTATCCAATGTGAAGTATGTATATTCTATGAACCCAGCTAGAATACAGAAAATAAGGGATAGAAGTGTGTGTTACACCTAGTAAAACCCTCACAAGTTCATGTTTCCCATTTTTCCCTCTCTGGGTTATGCCATCTAGTCTTAGGGTCTTGCCAGGAGGTTTGAGAACACAAAAATAAGTTACTCCTTCAGGGGACCTATTTGAGTGTGAGCTATCAGTATAAAAATGCCCATCAAACTGAGAAGGTATCCTGAGATCAAAGAATGAAGCAGGCAATTCTATATGGTTTACAAGAAGTTGATGATGATGATGATGATGATGATGATGATTGAAGGGTGGGTTACTTAAACTGATGGGAATAGATTGATGGAATTTCAATCCATTTGCTGTGCAGCTGCTTTCTCTGCAACCCTGGGCAGGGGGCAGGTTGTGGGGGAGGACTTGAAACTTATAAGGGACTTAGAGACAAAAGTGGAGCTATGCCAAAGACAGAAAGCCTGAAGAAGTAGAAGATTTCCAAGCACCTTGTAGCCACCTGTTGCTTATCCTTGGGGTTTCTGGAGCCACTCCCCTTATCTTACACAAGCATAGCATTTTATTCCTTTTCGCTTCCTTGACTGCTAAGCAACTAGTGCAGGAGAAAGATTGTAAGGATTGAAGCCAGAGCTCTGAAGGCCACAAAGATGGAGTGAGCTCTGACCAGCATTCCGAAAGGAACCTACAATGGTCTCAATGAATTGGACTCTGAAGTTGACAGTTGTTCATTTCAAGCTCTTCATGCTGCAGCAGGAAGATGCAAAATAGAAGGTTATGGATCCTGATTATCAAGGGGAAACAGGTTTGCTGGCGGAGGGTTGTAGTATGTCTAGAACCCAAGGTCTTCCCTAGGGTGCTTCCTAGTGTGACATATATAGTAGTAAACCTTATTGGAAAACTCCAGAAACCTCAGAAAGACTACAGAAATGTCCTGCAGATAGGACTGTCAGCGAATTAAATTCCTCAAAAATAGTAATTTGATTTACTTAAACAAAACAGTCCCAATTGCCTGCAGTGTTAGCTGAGGAAAAATAAAATATTGAATGATTAACAAAGAATGAAAGCATAAACAACAGTAATAGCATTGTGACAGCTGCGGAAACATAATGTCTTAACCTGGGTTCCCTAGAAAGTATAGCTTAAGGCAAAGTTTATGTGCTAATGCTTTGGGTGAATGTTCGATTCCCGGGAAGCAATAGTAAAGGAAAAAAATAAATGAGGTGGAATAAAGGAGAAACAAAAACAGGGTAGTGCATCGTTGGACTTTCATAGTTTCTCAAGAGAACACAACTCGTCTCTTGGTCAAGGGAAGTTTTGGAGAAGCCATAAGGAACCACTCCCTCTAGGAACAATTCATTGTAGGCAGGAAGAAGGAAGCAATGACTCTACTAAGGCCTTCCCCATCTCCTAACTCTCTCTGGTCCAAGTCCAACCAATGGGGAGATAATCTTCCTTCTTTCCCAGCTTGTGTAAGCTAGTCCCACTGAATAGCAATGGTAAAGTCAGAGCCTTAGTGGTTTCATTTGTAATGAACCTGGGCAGTGGAGCTTCTTTTCGTCCCCAGCACTGCAGGCTCGATGGAGCCTGGGTGAAAGCCCAGTCCTTGACCCTGCAGGAGCCTGAAACGATGCAAAGTGTTAGGAGGGATGTAAAATCAGTAATCGACAGGGCTTGGTGAAATGCAACAATCACCTCTGGAGCATCTCTATCCTAAAGCAAGGCAAGTCCCCAAAGCCCGGAGTACAAGTAGGTCAGAGTGAATCTGGGCTAGCACATAAACTTAATCCTGAACAGACCTGATCCTGAACTCACGGTCTGTGGTATCTATCTATAGCTTTACTTTTTCAGTGGCATCAACAGATTAAAATAATTTTCACTTGTTTTTCTTTTTGTTTTCTTCTTCCTATTTCTATCTTTTATACACAAGGTATATTGGTAGTCGCTATCTCTAACAACTTAGTTCATAGTTTTCAGAATATCAAAAGCTAGGGCCGGCCCAGTGGCTCACTCGGGAGAGCATGGTGCTGGGAGTGCCAAGGCAGCGAGTTCGGATCCTATATGGGGATGGCCAGCGCACTCACTGGCTGAGTGTGGTGCCGCCAACACTGTGACGAGGGTTGCGATCCCCTTACCAGTCAAAAAAAAAAAAAAAAAAAAAAAAAAAAAAAAAA
>NW_007753136.1:0-4472 GCF_000696425.1 Galeopterus variegatus
GTTTCTAACAAATGACTAGATGATGCTAATGCTGCTTTTCCTCAGACCACACCTTGAAGAATGTGGATATAGGGTAATAAAAAAGAACAAAGTACTACTAAATGCAACAAAATGAATGAATATCATATACGTAACAGGGAAAGAAGGCAAGCATAGAAGAGTAAACAGTGTGATTCCATTCACATAAAATTTAAAAAGGCAAAACTAAACTCCAGTGGGAGCAGTCAGCAGTGGTAACACTTGAAAGAGTATTAATAATTGGTGTGAGAATTGAGGAGATTTTTGGAGAACTGGTAATGTTTGATTTCTTGATCTTGGTAATTACATACATGTGTGTAGACTTCACATTAATACATCATGCTGTACACTTGTGAATAAAATATACGTATATATTTCAGAATGTGTGTGTGTGTGTATACACATGCATATGAGGGTACTTATTAAAGTACACAGAAAAATAGAATTAAAAGGTAATACAAATATTTCCTTGACCTTTTTGAAGACCCCTCATATATATATATACAAGTGTGTATATATGTATGTATGTGTGTATGTGCAAACATGCATATAAAGTTTACAATGTCAAATGCTTCATGCTGTTTATATGCTTCATTTGCTGTTAGTCCATGTTTTCTGAAACTCAGCTCTCTAAACAACTTTTTAATTTATTCCATGCCTTGGACCAGTTATCTCTATGAAAAATGAAAAAGAAATGCTCTCATAATGTACTATATATATACAGACATCCTGGTAGATTCAGATGCATAGATTTCACTCTATGGAATCTAAAAATACATCAAGGAAAGGATTCAGCCAAGGGTAGAGACTGGCACAATTATAAGCATACTAAATGTTAGTAAAAAGAATGACTTGCAATGGCATCCAAAAAGAGTAAAATACTCAGAAATAAATTCTACCGAGTAGGTACAAGATATTTACACTGAAAACCACAAAACGCTGATGGAAAAACAAAACAAAACAAAACAAAAACTAAGAAGACCTAAATAAATGTAAAGACATCTCATGTTTATGGATTGAGAGATTTAATAGTGTTAAGATGGTAATACTTTCCAAATTGATTTTCAGATTCAGTGCAGTCCCTGTCAAAATCCTAATTGCCCTTTATGCAGAAATGGATAAGCAGATCATAAATTACATGTGCAATTGCAATCAAATAGCTAAAAACAACCTGAAAAAGAACAAAGTTGGGGCACTCACACCTCTCATTTTCAGAACTTACTGCAAAGCTACAGTAATCAAATAAGTGTGGTACTGGCATAAAGATAGTCATACAGATCAGTGAAACAGAACGGAGAACATTGTAAACTTTATATACATACACACATACATCTATACACACACATATATATATATGAGGGGTCATCAAAAAGGTCATGTAAAGATTTGTATTATCTTTTAATTCTATTTTTCTGTGAACTTTAAGAAGTACCTTCATATATATATGTCTGTAAATAAATTTATATATCTGCAGTCAATTGATTTTTGCCAAAGATACTAATACCATTCAATTGAAAAAGATTAGTCTTTCAAAATGGTGCTGGAACAACTGGATAACTAAATGCAAAAGAATAAACTTGGATACTTACACATCATACAAACAATATCTCAAAATGAATCAAATACATAAATGTAAGAACTAAAACTATAAAACACTTAGAAGAAAGCAAGGAATAAATCATCATGACTTTAGACTTGGAAATGGATTATAAATATAAGACCAAAAGCATAAGCAAAAAAGGAAAAAAATTGATAAATTAGACTTCAAAATTAAAAACAAATATGCATCAAAGTTGGAGACCTCACAATTCCCAATTCAAAAACTTACTACAAAGCTTAAGTAATCAAATAAGTGTGGTGCTGGCATAAGGATAATCATACGGATCAATAGAATCGAACTGACCATCTGGAAATAAACATATTCATGTATATATATACATATATTTATGATAAAAGTCTAATATCCAAAGTACACAAATAACACAACACTCAACAACAAACATGCAAATAACCCTATGTAAAAATAGACAAATATTTGACACATTCCACAAAGAAGATATACAAATGTCTGTTAGGCACAAATAAGCTCAACATTGTTAATCATTAGGAAAATACAGATCAAAATCACCTAATATTCACTAGAATAGCTAGAATCAAAAGTAAGTAAGTAAGAAAGTGTTAGTGACGATGTATGTGAAAATACTGAAATCCTTAGACACTGCTCGGGTGGGGGGGATGTAAAATGGTCCAACTACTGTAAAAAAACACTTTGTGCTTCAGAATTACCACATGCAATTCTACGTTTAATAGAATGCAAGTTCACTCCTAGGTTATACACCCAAGTTGAAAACAAGTGTTTAAACAACAAAAAAATTGTACATAAATTTACACAAATGTCCATAGCAGCATTAGTAGCAACAGCTAAAAAGTGGAAACAACCCAAATGCTCATCCCCTGAAGAATGGGTAAACAAAATACGATGTAGCCATATAACAGAATATTATTCAGCCATAAAAAGGAATGGAGTAATAATACGTGCTGCAATATGAATAAAATAAACCTTGAAAACATGCTAACTAAAAGAAGCCAGACACAAAATGCCACATGTGGTATGATTTCATTTATATGAGAAAATCAGGGTGGGAAGTGAGAATGGGAAAATTCATGGAGATAGAAAGCAGATTGTTGGGTTGCCATGTGCTGGGAGTCGGGAGACTTGCAGAGTGACTGCTAATGGGTATTGGTTTCATTTTGCAGTGTTGAAAATGTTCTTAAATTAGAGAGCAGTGATAGTTGCTTAATATAGTGAATGTGCAAAATCACCAAATTTTATACCATAAAATGGTTAAAAAGGTGAATTTTATGCTAGGTGAATTTTACCTCAATAAAAAAAAGTGCAAATGAAAGAATGCAAGGAAGAACGAAATGCTGAACAAAAAGTATGAAACTGTAAGAGCACATTTTCTTCTTACATAATTATGAAGAAACTCCTCAGAGCTTCAAAAGGAGTGCTGATACCCCACAACAATGAGATCCAACTTACAACATCACAAGGAGTCCCAGATTCCAACCAATATTCCCAGACTCAATTCACTGATTATAATAATAAGCACATATTATATTCTGTTCTGTTGCTAACACTGTAGTAGGCAGTTTGTAATAGAACCAAGGGGGAGTTCTTACCCCCAGATCTTTGCAAATATTTTAAGAAAAAAGATCTATTGAAAATGAAATATGTAGGGTACAATAAAAAGAATATTTCAAAATGAGTTATGTGTTTGTCAATATCAGTGGTTGAAAGTTTAAGTGGACAGCATACAAGTTAGGATCAAAATTGAGACCAATCAGTAACATTTGAGTAAGTTTCATAGGTTAGTTAGAAATCGATGCAGGCTTTGGTGAAAAATGATCTGTATATGAAGAGAATAGAAATGTGTCTGTAATGATACAGAAAGGATGCGGGATATTTGGAATAGAGGAAAAGAATTGACTGAAACCAACTCTCTGCCAAGGCACTGGATGTAATTGGCAGGTAAGTACTCAAGCAAAACTAGAAGAATACCCAAAATACTGAGATGTGCAGAAAAGCTAACCTTCTGAAGTACTCAGTAACTTGCCTGAAGATCGCAAGACCAAATAGCAGAAAAATTGGGGGTTTAACTTATTTAAGTTATTTTAAAGCTCACGCTTTTTAACTCAAGTTTCATAGGTTAGTTAGAAATTGATGCAGGCTTTGGTGAAAAATGATCTGTATATGAAGAGAATAGAAATGTGTCTGTAATGATACAGAAAGGATGCGGGATATTTGGAATAGAGGAAAAGAATTGACTGAAACCAACTCTCTGCCAAGGCACTGGATGTAATTGGCAGGTAAGTACTCAAGCAAAACTAGAAGAATACCCAAAATACTGAGATGTGCAGAAAAGCTAACCTTCTGAAGTACTCAGTAACTTGCCTGAAGATCGCAAGACCAAATAGCAGAAAAATTGGGGGTTTAACTTATTTAAGTTATTTTAAAGCTCACGCTTTTTAACTACATGATAATGGGCAGACTGTTTTTAAATGAATGAAATTGCTTCACGCCCTAATTCTATTTTGTCATCACTCAAAAAGGAAACATTCATGCCTACGTTACTCTAGAGAAACTGTGACCGGGGGACGTCTCAAGGTTATGTGCATTCAGGTTCAAGTTAGCACAGTGACTATCACGGTGACACTTTCTTACTTCACATGTCTGCATCCATCTTTATTTCAGTCAAGCTTGTGCTTTAATATCATAAGACATTTTAAGTCCCCTGTGTCAGGTAGGAAAACCACAACATTCTAAACTTAGAATGCCAAATTGCATTTCTAACAAATTGTTAGAAATTATGCCATAAGCCAAAGGAAGAACATATTTTGAAAAGATTTTAACAGATTTTCAATTTTGTGAGAATCTGTTTCAAGATCTCCAC
>NW_007753136.1:5478-8606 GCF_000696425.1 Galeopterus variegatus
TGAAGAATTCTGAAATGAGGCTGGCCAGATTGACTTGGATGCTGTGGGACCCTTATCAATTTTTCATAGACTGTTAAGAGATAGGGCGATGCAGCTGAAAGATCAAGGACCCAGCTTCTGATTACAACCTTTAGTAACTTTTTTATTACATTTGTGTTCCATAACTTCCTGAAATTTCCACTTTCAAATACAAAACCAATTTTTGTATTTGTTATTTATTGCTACGGTTATGCTGGATAAAAATCACCAAATCTCAGTTTTATGTTAATACACAAAATAATAAACATTTATTTTCACTCATCAGTTGTGATCATTTTGGCTGTTCTGCCAAGCTGAGCTGGTGTTGGCATGGCTTACCATACATCTGTGGCCAGCTGTGGGTCAGCTGCAGTTTGGCTTTGGTGTTCTTGGGTGGGTTCCCTCAGAAGAGCAGAGCCTCACGTGGAACCCCAGAGCTTACTTGAGTCTGCTTCGTGGTCTCTTATCTTCCAGCAGTCAACGTCAGGCACGTTGTCTGGTCAGAGGAATCCAAGAGAGAGGGGAAGTGTGCAGGCCCCTTTGAGGATTAGGCTCAGAACAAGCACAGTGTCACTTCTGCCACATTCTATTAACCAAAGTAAGAAACAAATTTAGCCCAAGTTCAAGGTGTGGGAAAATAGCTCCTCAGGGGGATCTGCAAAGTCACATTACAAACCTCATGAATATAAAGATAGACAGATATTTGAGGTCGTTTTTGTAGTTAAGTTCTTCTTCCAAGAATGACAATAGAAATAGTAATGAAGAATATGAGCTAGATTTTAATGTTTTAGGTAAATAAGAAGGATGAGAGGGAGACTGGTTTAGACTGCAATAAAAAAAGCAGTTTTGAGGGAGGAGAAATAGAAATAGCATAGATGGGGCAATGAAAAGCAAAGGGAAAACCTGTTCTACCTCCAGGCCCTTTTGTGGTCCAGATGTTGAGGGGAAAAAAAGCAGCCAGCATTGGGGAGAACTACCTTTATATCTATCAGTGCCCTCAGGGGATACTCATAATTCAGTAAGAGCAAAAATAAAAGAAAATATTCAGAGAAGAAACACAAAAGTCTTTAATAAGTAAAGAAATAAATCTTATTTCTAATATGAAAAGAAAAATATCGATCTTTAAATTGAATGCAATTCTAAATTTCAACCCATAACATTCAGAATGTTACTCTCTTGCTTAGAATTATCTCATTTTCTCCTAAAGTGGCCTTAGAGAAATATCCAGAATACTTAGCTTGCCACAGGAATACTTTTGTTTTTGCCATTGTAATCTTGCAGGCCGGAGCTAACCAAGTGACTTGCAGGCCCACCATTCCATATTCTTTTATGCCCCCAAGTACACTGTTTTCTCTCTGCACACTTTTTCTGTCTCCTCTGAGTGCCTAAATCTTTTCAGACTTTGGTCACATTCTTGAAAGCCTTTTTTAAACACACTAAACTAATCTTGGTTTGATGGCCTGCATCTGTCCTCCCAAAGGACCTTAAGTTTACCTCTACTAGAACTGTAGCCCCAGTAGCTCCTGGATCCCTACATAGCTCAGTCTTTGCTCAACATCTTATCCACAGAAACAAAATTCAGCAGTTTTATTAAGGTCTCTGCTCAAAACTCACCTGACCGCAGAGGCTCTATTTGATTACCCTGCATAAAAGAACACTCCCCTCCCTGCTTCATCACTCCCTCACTCTGCGTTATTTCAGTCGTAACGCTCACATCAAAGAAGCTATTTAATTATATATTGATTCAAAAAATCACTTTTATATTTTGTGTAAACACCACGAGAGTAAGGCCTCTGCCCATTTTCTTTACTGCTATCATCCTTGATTGAAAGGTTCCAACCATAAAGCATGCACTCAATCGTTTGTGAACAAGTAAATAAAATTGGAATTTGAAGCTTTACTTGTTACTTTCTAGGAGCATAACTTGGTTCCAGTTTCTAACTCAGAGGAAACACTCTTTAAATCCCCTTTCCTCTAGATAGCACCTTACGCAGTACAGATGCTCTGTAACTCTCACTCCCTAATTCCTAATGTACCTCTTCCTCTATGAACTCTTTCAGTATCCAGTGGACTCTGCCCTTGCCATTTGCTCTTCCTCCATTTCTTCCTGTAACCACAACTCTCTTTATTCATTCTCTTTTCTTACATACCTTACATCTAGAGTAGGGAAGAAAAATATTAGAAAATTCCTTAAAAGATATGATGGGAAGCACTATAGGAAAAGCAGACAGGACAAAAACCAAGCTCCCCATGCAGGAAAGGGGAGAGAAAAAAAGAATGGCATACCAAGCTCTATGAGTGTGACACTAACATAGTCTAATGTGATTGCTGCTTTTCCAGTCCTTGCTGTGAATTCCTCATGGACAAGGACTTAGTCCTGGCTGTATTTCTAGCTTTTGGTGCCCTGTTCTAAGCTACAAACTAGTTAAAGTGTCATTAAGTAACAGCCAACTGTCTCTGATAGGACACAAGCTCAACACATGCATGGCAGGAATCCCACAAATAACGTTTCACCAACCGTGAACTCGCAAAACAAAATAATGTAATATAAATAAGGAAGAAGAAAACTCACACAGAAAACCCCCACCAATTAGCAAGATAAGAAACAGAAGATTTAGGCAATGAAATTATCAGATACATACAGAACATAAAATATACACTTTAAATAAATTATGGTTGAGGAAAATGACCAAATCAAAAAAAAAGTAAGTAATAAAATGTTAAAATGAAACTTGATGCTTTTAGATGAAAAATTTGATACTTTTGAAAACTTCTTATTAATAGCAAGTCAAAGCATTAGTAAAGATAGAGAGCATTTGAACTACATAACAATCTTAATGTGATAAATATACAGAGGACCCTGTACCCATAATGAGAGAATTCATATTTCTGTCCAGTATGCATAAAACGTTTATAAAAATTGAGCACATCAGAAGCTAGAAAGTTATATCAAACATTTTAAAAAATTTACATCACGTTCTTTAACCAAAATGAATTAAGAAAAAAAAAACTTTTAATTTAAAAAATCTTTTAATTTTGGAAATTGTAAAAGGTCTTTCAAAATAGGCATAGTTATTAAGAATACAGAAAATATTAATATATAAAAATAA
>NW_007753137.1:0-721 GCF_000696425.1 Galeopterus variegatus
TTGCCTGATACGACGCACTTACGGGGTGCCCGAAAATGCATGTGGCAGCAGGAACAAATATAACCTCAGCTCTGCCCCCTGTTTTGGTAAAATTGTGTTAATTTTCTTGCACTTTGTGTTTTTCTTTTTTCAGTATTTCCCCTTCTTACAAGGCTCTTCCGTCAGTGTCAGAGACGTTCCCAACGCTAAGGTCCATGATCGAGGTGCTAAACACAGACTCCTCTCCACCGTGTCTTAAGAAACTCTAGGGACGCTGCGGGATTTACACAGGAAAGGGCCGGACCTCCTGCTACTTAAGTTATTTTTTAAAACATGGAATTATAAAGAAATTAGGTCCTTTGTTACTTTTGATACCAATTTTTGATAGGAATTCAATACTTGAAATAATTTTCTTTACTTTTCCTCTCCTCTTTGGGGAGAGGAAAACTGCGTGGCCGGGAGGGCACGTGTGCGCGTCAGCCAGCAGCCTGGTGGTTCCCACTGGTAAAGTCACACGACTCCTTCCTTAGGCAAAGAAGTTTACCTCCAAAACCGAAAGTTAATAACGAAGATGAACAAAGACCAAGAGCAAAATCGGGGTGATTCGCCCCTTCAGAGACTGGGGTGTTTTTCAAAGACTTTCTTTCATCTCCCGCACATCGTGATGGGGCATCTCTTTCCGAGGGCGCGATCTCCGTGTGTCTGTCTCATGTGAACGTTGCGAGGTGGTGAGCCAAGGGTG
>NW_007753137.1:2454-2986 GCF_000696425.1 Galeopterus variegatus
GGCGCACAGTCCTGTGTAGATGACAGCGTGACTTTCTTTCCCAGAGCTCCAGCACGACTCCTAGGCACACACGAGCTGCGTCCAGACACACTCCACAGCATTGCAGAGCAAGACCAGCATCGCAGAGATTTAGCAAAGTAGAAATAATGAATGAGGTTTCTAAACTTTTCCCTCTTTCTTGCTTATTATCTTAAAATCTTTTTTTTTTTTTATCACCAACTCTTTATGATTTTTAAGTGTGAGTGTTTGGGAAACTGACTTTCTAAAATGTGATGGAGTGTGTCTAAACCTCGTGTCTTAGCTTAGTCTGTAACAAAATACCATGGACTTGGTGGCTTACACAAGGGACATTTATTTTTCACATTCCTGGAGACTGTGAGCCCAAGATCAAGGTGTTGGCAGATTTGGTGTCTGGTGAGTGCCCGTCCCTATAGATGGCACCTTCTAGCTGTGTCTTCGTGTGGTGCAGAGAGAGAGAGAGAGAACACTCTGGCGTCTCCTCTTATAAGGATGCCAATCCATCTTGGGGACT
>NW_007753137.1:8242-8606 GCF_000696425.1 Galeopterus variegatus
GTGCTGGGATTCTAACCAGTCCCCTCTGACCCTGGGCCTGCCCTGCCCCACCATGGTCTTGGGGAGCCCAGGATTCAATTCTCTGGCTTTCCCCAAGACTCGGAATCCTTAACACCATACTGTGCAAAATCTCCATGTATCTTTGCATCTTAACCGCGTCCTGTTCTGACCGAGCTGGTCCGCCCTCTGTACATGTTACGAACCAGGGAAGGGGGCCTAGAGAAAGGACTGATGCTAATAAGGAGCGAACCTGAAACCTGCGTCTTCGGTCCCAGGTGCAATGTGGACCACAGCAGGACACGTGGCGCACAGTCCTGTGTAGATGACAGCGTGACTTTCTTTCCCAGAGCTCCAGCACGACTCC
>NW_007753138.1:0-534 GCF_000696425.1 Galeopterus variegatus
TCACTGACCAGTAAGAGAAGTCTTTGTTTCCCTCTGAATTAACATATTAAACCCTGTACAAATATGTATGTTTTTAAAGCACTGAATATTAATAAAAGGACTTGGCATTTACTATCATTAAGGTGAACTAAGAATGTTCACTAATATCCCAAGGCTGCCTTTTGATAGTGTGGCCAGCCATTTCAGTTTGAAGATAACCTTTTCTGAATTATTACATCATCAGTGGAATGAAACATACATTTTGACATAAATGTCACATGTAAAGATTGATGTTTTTGAATTCACAGTGTGATACATGGGATCACGTGTATCAGAGCCATGTGGGGGTGTCCAGAATGCAGATTCCCAGGCCCAGTTCTCCAGGATCTTTGGGGGTGTTATCCAGAAAATGCATCTTGAGCACCCTAGGTTATACCACACCTAAATTTGGGAATCATTGATACAGATAAATTCCCATCCTGATGCCACTTTCAGCAACTCATCAGACAGGCAACAGTGCTTTCCAGTCTTATAGTTAAGCAGCTTTCCATGGAT
>NW_007753138.1:2384-2945 GCF_000696425.1 Galeopterus variegatus
AGTTTTCTATGTCACCATTCTGAGTTGAATGTGGCATCTCTTGCTGTTTATTTTTGTGTTCTGGTGAACTCTTTTGACCCTTAATGGCTGATAAAACATGACAGTGGTAGTCTGGACTTAGAGCAAAAACAACAGTAATAATAACAAAGAAAATATATCGCACTGGATATTAAGGACATGGTGGAAGAAAGGATATATAGATCAGCAGGCAAGTGGGGTTGGTTGAAGTCTTCGGACATTCTAAATTTAGTGGGAGAACTGACGAGCAATTGTATGGTTGGAAGCTGCACAAAATTATAGCTGAAAGCATGTCAATACTTGACCAAACTTGAAGACTACATTGGGAAGTCACCCTTAGAGCTCTGATTAGGCTTATGGTTCTAGGAAGGCTTCCCAGGCACTAATTGCATTGGTTCTGCTAATTGGGGTTTGTGTTTATTGGGTACTAGGGGAGCATATAATGGGGAGACCTTACAGCAGACTCCCAGGGTATGTGACCTTTAATCTTATATCTGAAGGAATAATAAGAATAAACTAAGCAAAAAGGATCTGGGGGATGAG
>NW_007753138.1:8337-8604 GCF_000696425.1 Galeopterus variegatus
TTTTTTGTTGTTGAGTTGTAGCAGTTCTTTATATATTCTGGATATTAACCCCTTGTCATATATGATTTGCAAATATTTTCTCCCATTCTGTAGGTTGCCTTTTCACTGTGTTAATTGGCTCCTTTCATACACAGAGTTTTAAATTTTGATGTCTTATCTATTTTTGCTTTTGTTTATTTTTTGTTGTTATTTTCAGTGTCAATTCCAGGAAGTTCTTCCCAAGTCCAATTTCATGAAGCTTTTCCTCTATGTTTTCTTCTAAAAGTT
>NW_007753139.1:0-8604 GCF_000696425.1 Galeopterus variegatus
CTGGCACTAGCCCAATGAGTGGGTACTCAAAAAGTATTTACATGGATGGATGGATGGATGGATGGATGGATGAATAAATGGACAGATGGGCCCTATTGGAAATAGAATAAACAGGTCTGAGAGATTAAAAAAAAGAGTAGCACTTATTGAGTACTTACTATGTACCAAGCGTTATCTGAAAAATCCTCACAATTTGTATCCCCTCTTTAGAAATGAGAAAACTGAGAATTGGATGGTTCAGCACCTTAGCTAAGATCTCATAGCCAACAAGTTGATCGAGATGGGTTTGAAGTTACCTTCAGTCCGGCTCCAGAACCCACGTTTTTGAACCTGATGCTTTGCTAAGCTGCTCTCAAGTGGAGGAAGCCCCTATCTCAGTCCTTGGTGGGACCGATATTTTCTCTTCTGAGGATATACTGCATTGGGCAGAGAGCTTGGAATTCTATGAGTTCCAAGCGTCTGAGTGTGGCATAGAGCTTGGAATACAATGGTGCTGAACAAATTCTTGCTGGTTGCTGGAGAGATCCAGAGATAGGCCAAGCCTCACTTCTGACTCATCTCCACTTTTCTGCCGCCCCATAGAATCACCAAGCCAACAGTTTTCTAGGCAGATCCTCTGTGTTCTGAAGGGCACAATCCCCCAGACCCCTGTACCCATCCCACAGACTTTACCTTCTCAAACTCGCCAATGGGGGCAGGACAGCTGGTGGGGTCCTGGCACACACACATGGGGGTGTTGTTCTCATCCAGCTCGCACACCTTGCCATGTTTGCAGTGGTGGTTCTGACAGGGGTCTGATAGGGCGCAAGGGCATGGAGTTAGCATACCCGGGCTAGCATGTCCTCCCCAAGCCAATCCAGGTCAGTCCTTGGCTGTGGCCCCCACTCTGGGCTCTGGGCAGCCCTGAGTCCTGCCCGCTCTTCCGCTGAGCCTAGCAATCGGCATTTAAGGGAGCAGTTGGCTCAGTCTGGGGATCAGAGGTTCAGTCCGAGGTCAGGGTCAGGCACTTAGCGGGGTGGCTGGAAGCCCAGTCTGGGACCCAGAAACACTGGATCTATATGACTCCCCTGAGGATTGAAGTAACCGTTATGTCCCCAGCTCTCAGTTAAACAATCACAGTCAGGCATTTCTGGATTCTAGAATAGACCTTACAGAATGGCTCGGAAATCGTCAGCTGTTGTCCCAGAGCCAGGGAGCTATGAGGCCCAACAAAACAGACTTAAATGACTGTAAAGGAAAAGGGAGAAGAGCCTGAGGCCCCCAGTGGACAATAGAGACCAGC
Source organism: Galeopterus variegatus (assembly GCF_000696425.1). Lineage (NCBI taxonomy): Eukaryota > Metazoa > Chordata > Mammalia > Dermoptera > Cynocephalidae > Galeopterus > Galeopterus variegatus. The sequence goes on from NW_007753139.1 coordinate 1,283, forward strand.
TGTGTGTGGTAAACTCCGGATGAGGTGGGTGTGGGGGCGGGAAGGAACAGGACTCAGCAGCTGCCATTCCACTCCAACAAAAACCCTGTACCCAGCTTGGTCTGCACACCAGTTGATTATCCCCTCAGGATGAGAGCCTGATCTAGCCTTTCCCTCCTAATGCTTAACTTTGGGTATTTTGATTATCCCTATTGGATGCCTCCTCTGCCTGGCATTGCGCCAAGCACTCCCATGCATAATTCTCCTGACGCCCTGGGGCGAGGGTCCATCATCTTCATCAGCTCCCCCCCTCCCCCATTAGAGGCGAGGAAGCTGAGCTCCAGGAGCTAAGCAAGCTTTCGTGGAGAAGCCTAGATTCAAACCTTGGATATTTTGCTTCCCAAGTCCATGCTCTTAACCCCTTGAGTACAAATGCCTCAGCACAAGGACTCCAGCCAGAGGCCCTAGGTCATTTCTCTCCTGGCACTAACTCCATGGCTAGCTTTATATGAGTTATGTGAGGTTTCCTTCTCTTGGGGCTTCATTTTCTTGGGCTGTGTGAAAATCAAATAAGCTAATGAGTGTGCAGTTCTAATCACTAATCTCATATCTGCTCCTGTGCCGGGCTTGGGCTGAGACAGAGGCCTTGAGGGATCTCAGTGACCAGTTGTGACCAGTGATCTCAGTAGGAATGTGAAACCCAACTTGGAATCAGGGCAAAGAGCTGTGAGGGGAGAAGGCCACCTCCAGCTGGGGGACTTCCCTTCCTGCTATGTACAGCATGGATGGCCCAGCTATAAATAGAGCTTTCCCAGATTCCGAGGGAATGAGTGCCAGAGAATATTCCCAGCCTTTATGTCAAAGCCGTTTCTTTTCCACAGCCCACTGAGGACCCCTCCCTGCATTTCCTTGGGAAGGAACCTCACGTAGGCTGTCCCCATGCCCCAGGCAGCCAAGGGCAGACTGGCTGTGCCACATCACAGGGAAGGGACCTACTTTCAGCCACCACCTCCTCTTCAGCTTCCTCAGCTCCTTCATCAAATTCTCCTACTTCCACCTGGACGGGGTTGGCTCCCACAGGTTCCTGAGATGGAGGGAGAAGGAGTCAAATACCCCCCCACACACACATCCCAGACATGGAAGAAAGGGGTAAAGATTGGAAGGGGCTTGCCTAAAGCTTCAGGTGCCCACAAGGGGATAGCGAGAGACAAGCTGGAAAGGTGGGCTGGGACCAGGTCACACAGAGGACAGATGCCAGGGTTGAGCATTTAGATGTTAATCTTATAAACCCACTGTGTGTTGTAGTGCCCTGGAATTCTGTTGAGATGCCGGACAGGCCACCAGAAGTGTTAGGGCAACAGAGGATGCCAAGCCCTCCACCCCTGCCAGCCACACCTGAGCAGCTCCCCTTCCATCTGTTTTATGTATGGGGGGACTGTGGGTGGTCATGGAAGAAAATTTTAAAAATTTTGAAAGGCTGGCTCCCAACTGTGTGGTTCCAGTGAATGTTTGGGAAGCATTCAGAAGTATGCCAGGATTTGGGGGATACTCAGGATTTAAATCTATGCTGTGTGTGCACACGGGAAGGGGACAAATGCTCCATTCCAGTGTGGGGACCCCCAGCAGCTGTCTGGATTCCCCAGGAACAGATGAGGGCCAAGAGGGGTCTGGGGTCACCACCCATGTACCTCGGTCACCTCTGCCACGGTTTCCTCCACCACCTCTGTCTCATCAGGCAGGGCTTCCTGCTGCTGGAAAGAAAAAGAGGGTTCAGAGAGGTCAGAGCCAAGGCCAGCCTCACGACTGCAATGCCTCTGGCCTGAAACAGGCTAGGGGAGCCTGAAGAGCAACTCATTGGAGATTCCCAAGATTGTGCCTCATGGACTGCCATGGATAGGGCAAAGGGGAAGCCAAACAGGTGGACCCCCAGAATTCCAGACAGCTCCCCTTTTATGCATTTTATATCTGAGGTGTCTATCTAGATCTTCCAAGATTTAGCTTGGAAAATTATCTGGAACAACTGATCCAAACTAAACCCCCTTCATCTTACAGATGAAAATACTGACACCCAGAGGGGATGGACACCATGAATTTTAACAGATGTCATTTTCTTCCCCAAAGCGATATTATTATTATTATCATCATTATCATTATTAGGCAATTCCTCATTGCCATTTCAACTTGGGTTAGAAAGAGGCAAAATAACCTATAACTTTAAGGCTCCTGGCTGGCTGGGGCTGCCTCTAAAATCTTTTGCCCAGATCTATCATCCTGGTCAAGCTCACCAGGGTCTACCACCACGCCCACCTCCTAGTGAAGAGAGAATGAGGGAATCACAGGTTGAAAGAAACTGCTCTTTTCAGCCAGATGGGCTCTCATTAAAGTTCATCTTCATGTTTCATAGAACTCTTTCTTCTCTGGAAACTCCAATGGTCCTCATCCCAGTTTTTCTCCTGAGCTTATTCATTTAAGAAAAAATCTTTTTAAGAAATAACGCAACTAATTTGAGATGGAGAAGACTCTGTCCCCTCTGAACATCCAGGGCTGGCAGGTTTAGGACCCCCAGAGCTGGTGGCTTGGAGAAAAGACCAAGAAGATATAATCTTTAGGTACTTACAGGGGCTGCCAAGGCCCTCCCAGCTAGGCAGAGGAGAAAGAAGATCCAGGCCCTCATGGTGCTGGGAACCCTGCAGGAAGGAGAGATTGAGATTTCAGTGTGTGTGTGTGTTGGGGGGGGTGGGGGTCCTGATGGAGATTTCCTTTGAGTTTCTTCTGAATTTCTGTGAAATGCAAGATAATTTTAGTTGACTAGACAAAGTTTTAAGTGACATTGAAAGAAATGAGAAGTCAGTTCCATTCGATATTCTTTCAATCCTGATTATATGAGGAGAAAGTCTCCGTTTGGTGCTGAGATGTCTTAATACCTCTCTAACACATCTATCTCCCCTTTTAACAACAAGAGAGCAGCCTTCTGGCTCAGAACCTCCACAGGAAACTACATCCAGCTGGAATTAATAAAGTTGTTTTGTTCTCTTTGGGTTTGTTTTTTTAGTTTCCTTCTATTTACAACAAAGGTACACAGTTTTCCATTTATGGTAATGATTAAGTCTTTTTTCTTGATACGTTTATTTAAGTTTCTCAAAAGTGATTCAATGAAGATAATGGGCTAATTAGTCAAGTTTAGGCAATGTTGAACTAAATCATCTTCAAAGGCCTTTCAATCCCTGATGTTCTAGCATTGTTTTTTTCCTACACCCCAACCTCTCCTCCTCTCCCTCCCTCTCTTCCTCTGCAATGGGGGAAGTTAATAGGCAGCAATCTCTTGCCAATTTGAGACAATGAGATCCACATTCTAAAACAAAGAATGATAGCCTTGGAGAGCTACACATGGAAACTTGAGGGTGGCTACATTTTTCTCCATACTACCCAGAAGGGACAGCACTTTTCTGGGTCCTCTGGGAAAGCTATCCATATGCTTCCATATGCTTCAGAGGGGATGTTAGCTGAGACCTAGAAAATTCCCCTGTTCTAGTCACTGCTGAGACCTTGCTCTTTAGATGCCAAGCTCTAGACTGTAATACTCTCATAACTGTAAGGGATTTTAGAGAAGAATCTCCTTTGATGAGTCAATACCAAAATGCCATCCCTAACAGAGGATCTGTGGTGGGGACATTTTATTTCTTGTGCTAACTACATAGATTTCCATTTCCAAATGGCTTTGGAAAGTTCTTCCTTATCTAAATCTGCCTCCCTCAAACTTCTACTGGTCATCTATTCTGTCCCTCTTTCTGTAGCCATATAGAACAAGCCTTCTCCTTCTGCCCACAAATAGCCTTTCAGTCAAGGGCAACAGTGGCCCTGTTTTTCCTCTTTTGTCTCCTAAAACTTCCACATTAGGGTCATCATCCCTAGTTCCTTCAAAGACTTCTCAACTGACAAGCACGGTGATGGGACATACCCTGACATTTTATGGAGTGTGCATGAAATAAAACTAACAGGAATTTGAAGGAGTTGTCCTGGGAGCTTGGCATTGCTTCACAATGGCCCCAACTCTCAGAGGAGTCTGGTCTTCTCTTTCCAGGTAGTTTTTGGAATATTCCTCCCTCTCACACAGTTATTCACTTGTTCCCCCAGGCTTAAGTGGAAAAATCTCCCTCCTCACTTCCCTATTTGGAAGACACAAGCAAAACAACTCCTGCATGTAGCTCTGGACAAATGCAACAGGGAAGAAAATATCAATGACGGACTTGTCTGAGATTGTTTGAAGTTGAAGGGTCCAAGTGAGACTGGCAGCTAGAACCAAAAAACAGTCACCCTGTTTGGACTCTAATGACAGAGAAGTCAGAGAAATGGCCCAGCAAGGACTGGACATGTGATAAACTTCAGTTTAGAGAGCCAGGGAGACCAATGCTTCCAAGTCTATGTGTGCCATCTGAGCAGAGGAGCTCCGCTCCACACTGTTGCCAGGAAAAAGTCTCTTCCGTCTCTGCCTCATCATCCTCTGCAGTCCTTTCCCAGCTGCACGCATGTTCTCTGTCCACCCCCCATCCCTGCTGTTGCAGCCAGAAGAGAAAAATCTTCTAAGTCTCTAAGTGGTGCTTTATAGTTTGTAAAGCACTCTCACAGATATACTGCCCCTTGGAGCCTCCTGAGGGAGACTGAGTCAGGAAGCACTTGCCCAAAGCCATGCAGCATTCAGAGGCATTCTAGATTGACAAGCCTCCCTTCTCATGGAGGTGGGTGGGGCCGCATAGTGATTATGCTTAGAGACTGGGGTGGGGGTGGGGGAGAAATGCAGACAGATGGACTGTTAAGAACAGAACACAAAACCTTGGAGGAAGAGTTATTTTCCAAATTTTGTGCTCTTACCAGGGCCCAGTGCAACAACACCAGTCCCAGAACCCTTTTCCTCCAGGTGACTGGATGGGAGGGAAGGGAAGCAGCTGGACTATTCTGGATGCACCGCTACACTCCTGCACACCCATGAGATCTCTCTGAGGTTCTCTAAAACACCGCTGGCCAAAGAGGCCGGGGTCCGTCTTGCAAAGCTAATGGAATGCAGCAGTCACCGCAGCAAGATCAGAACACTGGGTCAAACCCCAGCATTCAGAACTTGTCAGCTGTGATCCTTTGCCAATCAAACCTAGGTCTAGCATGCCTGCCCAAAATATAAACATCCTTCATATAAATGACCTAATTCTTTAGTTTATGATGATGTATATACTTATTCTTGTCAGAGTGTTTTCATAATCCAGCATCCCAGTAGGGCCTCAAGGCATGTCTTCCTGCCCGATAGAGAGAACAAGGCCTACAGAGTGGAAGAAACCTGCCAATAGCCGATAGCCCCAGTGAGTGAGCGGCAGGGCTAGGGTGAGGACCCAGGCAGCCCTACTCCAGCAATGCAACTTCTCTACCTCAGCTCACTATTTCCCTTGATGGACACTCCCTCCCAGGTGGTCACCTGAATGGCGCTCAGTTGGGCCATGAACTGGCCTGAGGTGCTGGGATGGAAAATGCCCTGGGCCTGGGGAGGAAAAGGAGATGTATTTCCCCTGGCTTAGTGGCCGTGAAATGCAGACACCCCTCACCCGCAACCCGCCACCGCCTCCTGTTCCGTACATCAAGTCCCTTCCTTTTGCCTTTATTTGCTCTGGAGATGGCTGAAAACCCATCCTTGCCTGCCAGCGGGACCTGAAGCTGAGGTCACTTCTCTCTCTTTGGAAAGACTCTAGGGATGGAAAAGTACAACCAGCCCCCCGCTTCATCTCCCTCAAAACCTAAAGGGACTCCTTCGGGCTCTCCCTGGACATTGAAAAGTCACTGAATGTCAGAACCAGAGGACATCTCAGAATCAGAATTTTAGACTGTGGGTCTTAGAATCATAGACTCTTAGAATGTGAAGCACAGAATCTGAGTTGCAATTATTAAAGCTGATTTGAGTGGAAAGAGTTTATGGAGCCACACAATCCAATAGAACTTTCTGAGATGATGAAAATATTCTCTATCTGCAATGTCCAATACGGTAGTTACTGGCCACATGTGGTTATTGAACACTTGAAATGTTGCCAGTCCAGTGCAAATGAAGAATTGAGTTTTTAATTGTATTTCATTTTAATTAATTTAAATCTAAACAGCCACATGTGGCTAGTGGTTACCATAGTGGACAGAGTGGTTATAAACTTTCACAGAGGCAGGATAGCATAAAGGTAAGCTCATGGGCTCTGGAGCCAGGTTGAAACCCTGGTTCTACCACTTTGCAATTGTGTGATCCTCAGAAATCAACTTTACCTCTTTGGGCCTCAATTCATTACCCCATCTGTAAAAATGGAAATAACAACATACCTCACCAGAGAAAACAAATAAAGAAGTAGCAATGTAGTCATTTGGAAGGGCGTCTTAAGATCCGAGGATCCCAGAATCTCCATCCCACTCAAGAATCCAGTGTAAGAATCCCAGCTGTTTGTCGGCCCAGGGAGAAAAGGGTGTTGGGGTGGAACAAAGGCGATATTACCCCTGTTGGTCTGGGGACACCAGCCCAGCCTCCAGAGGGCACAGTGACGAAGGCCAGGCTCCATCTGGCCTCTTAGTTGAGCTGCTGACACAAGCCAAGCATCTTACTCCCACTGTTTGGCTTGGAAACAAGGGTTCCAAAAACACATATTGCTGGTAAACAAGCTCAAAGAGAGGAAAACAAGACTGGAGGCTAATAAAGCCAGGCCCTCCAGGGAGCAGGGACTCAGAACCAGGGAGGGTGGGCTCCACTGAGGTGGGGGCTGAGCCAGGCCATAGAGGCAGCACTGCGGCCCATGTGGCCACATGGCACTCTGCTCATGCCCAGGAAGCAGACACAGCCACTCGGAGGTGGCCTCATGACGTGGAAGTCAGGAGTCCCAAGATCAAGTCCTGGGAGCAAGTCGACATTGCTCCCAGCTCATGGAGCAAACTCTGCTCTCTGGACCTTACCTACCCAGCCCGTCTGTACAATGAGGAGGTTGTTTTAGATCAATGCTGTTTAAAATTATGTAAGCCAGGGAATCCCTTCTTTCAATGAAGTCTTCTGCAGAAGTCTAATATTTCAAACAGCTGAAACCTTTTAACATTTGTGGAAACATGTTATGGTATTATTATCTATTCAATAAGAAAGCTTGAAATTAAAAAAAAAAAAGCAGGTAAAAATGGAGTGGAAATGGAGGCTGGGAGACCTATATACACAGACATCTCCTCAGACAACCTTGGAGCATCAGGTTCTCCTAGGAACACAGTTGGAAACCCTTGAGCAAGGTGGTCCCTAAGATTCCTTTCAGCTCTGACTTTCTGAGTCAACTCAGGCAGAAGATTTTTAG
>NW_007753140.1:0-231 GCF_000696425.1 Galeopterus variegatus
CACAGGTGGAGCAGGAGGGATATGATTCCCACACTGGCTGTCTCAGTCACTCATCAAATTGCAGAGGAAGGATAATGCTCAAGTGAATGTGACTTAGAGCTAGTCAAATGGTGGAGACTGAAACAGAAGACGGTCAGGGGAGACTCCTGCAGTGGTGCACACAGATCACTCATGCCAAGGCAATGTCAGTGACAAGTTGTCATTTTCAACCCTTCGAGGTGTAACTACAGT
>NW_007753140.1:5505-6292 GCF_000696425.1 Galeopterus variegatus
TAATTTTCTCTGTGTTCATCCATGTTGCTGCAAATGGCAGAATTTCATTCTTTTATATGGCTGACTAGTATTCTATTGTATATATATACCACATTTACCTTATCCAGTCATTTGTCAATGCACATTATGGTTGTTTCCTTAACTTGGCTATTGTGAACGAAGCTGCAATGAACATGGGAGTGCAGGTATCCCTTCGACATGATGATTTCCATTCCTTTGGGTATATACCCAGAAGTGGGATTGCTGGATCATATGGCAATTCTATCTGTAGTTGTTTTAGAAACCTCCGTACTGTTTTCCGTAATGGCTTCACTAATTTCCTACTTATGTTGTTATTAATAAGTTTGTGTATGTATGTAGATATATATTTATATATATAAACGTATGCATGTATATGTTTATGTGTATATATATATATATATATATATATATATGTTAGGCAAATATCTTTGTTTTTCCCCCGTCATATTCTTCTATCATGTAACACAAGATATATTGACTTATAATATGTAACTATTGTTAATTTTGCATCATAGTATCAAAGTTACGGGATATTAAAAAAAAGAGTAAACATGACTAAAGTACTTTACTTCCTCTTCTGTGGAAGAAGTTAATGCATTTGGGTTGTACACAGGACAATCATATCATGTCGGGTGGAATTACAAACTTGTTATTGTCCTTATTTGGAGATTAAGTATGATTTAAGAAGACGTGTGTGGGTGCCAAGTTGACAAGGCATGGACTTATGATGGTCAATTTGTGTGTCAATTTGATTGGACCATGAGGT
>NW_007753140.1:8005-8603 GCF_000696425.1 Galeopterus variegatus
TCCCTGTTTTGGAGATGCATCACTCCGATCTCTGCCTCCATCATCATGTGGCTGTCTTTACTCTGTGTTGCTGTACGTGTGTCTCTCCCCTGCTCTCCTTATAAGCCATCATCATGATCTTCACTCTTGTAGGGGTGATAACCAGATGAGGCTCGCTCCATTTAAGTTATCTTATTACAGAAACCTTTTGTGACAAAGAAAATATCACCCCTGTTGCCCAGGACCCTCTGTCCTTAGCCTGCTTTTTTATTCTCCCTAATAGCACTTTTTACCACCTGACACATTTTACATTTCATTTTAATTGTTTTTGGTTTTTCTCCCCACAGCAGAATATAAGCTCCATGACACCAGGGATTTTTATGTTTGGTTCATTGCTATAACCCCAGCTCCTAGGGTAGGATGAATAAATCAATGAACACATAAATGGCCTAGTGTATGACAGATCTAGGATTCAAATCTAGATTTTCCTGACATGGGAGTCCATGCTCCGTAACTAGCTCTATCATTCTGCTTTAAATTCCAGCTGCTCTCAAGATCAACCACGTTCCAAGGCTCCAGAATTTGGGAATAAAGCAGAATTGCTCCTGGAATAAGCAAA
>NW_007753141.1:0-705 GCF_000696425.1 Galeopterus variegatus
GCAAATAGAAAATTGCCTGTAAAACTAAAGTGCAGTTTGGAAAGATAAGATGTCACCTAAAATGTAGAATACTCGGAAACGCTGTATGATTATCCTGAGTTAGCAAATTGTGCTGGATCACTTTAGTTTTCCTCTCATTGACTAAATAATGTCCCTCTCAGCTTAAATCCCAGTTGTGACAATTAGCTCAAATCGCTATGTGCATAGCATTCACATTGCACTGCAAGACGTATTTCAACTTACTTTTAGTATCATTGCCACTGTGTTTCATATATTACCATAAAAATGATTTTGCTTATGTGTGAAATTAGACATTGTTTCCCAAAAGGGAAAAGTGATTTCCACATGAAGTTAAACTGGAAAATGGGAAAATGTTACCCAACATAGTCATAAACATTATATTATGCCCAGCAAAAGCTTAGAATCAGTTAAAACTGCTCATTTTACAAGTGCTTTGCAAGAGTATTAATTTATTGCCATGACATCCCCAAGAGAGGTTGGTTAAATAATCCAGATATTCTACAACTTTAACAGTGTCAGTCTCTATAATCTAAATTTAACAACAACAACAACAACAACAAAAACATTTTTCTGTGTTTGGTATATTTCAGACTTAATTACAAATATCTTGCTATAAAAAAAGTGTCTAGGGGAATAAAAATTATGGTGTTTTGGGGTTTGCAAATCATTTGGAGTTAAGCTTTT
>NW_007753141.1:5462-6327 GCF_000696425.1 Galeopterus variegatus
TCTCTCAGAAATCCTGTAGAAGAGATTATCATTAATTCCATTTTTGTAGGTGAGGGACTATGTAGGGTCGAGAGAAGCTAATGTTCTTGAGAGAGTTAAACCTTGTATCTAGATCTTCTGACAATAAGTCCAAGGCTTTTTTGACTACACCAAGGAGATTTATTCATTGTGAGCTAGGATTAAATGAAATACATTCAGAAAGGGAGCAAGTCTACCTCTGCTACAGTTAGTTCACCTATAAAACGAAAGATTGGAGTAAGTGTCTACAAGGTTCCTGTGGTTCGAAATGGCTATGACTAACCTTTTTGTTGCTTTTATGGCAGATCAATTTTCTTCTTGATTGACAAATTCTCTTTCTTCGGGTCAGTAACAGAAAAAGCAATTTGTTATGTAAGTTATTTATTTATCCCTGCTCCGTCTATGAGGCACTGACTTTGCATTTTTAAATCTCAAAGTCCAAATCTCTTGATGTTGGGAATGGGAAGGACAACTCATTGTAGTCTACACAACTGCTGGACAAGTTGGAGAAAATTACAGAGTTAGTCACAGAAGTTCCAGCACAACCACACCTCTTCATAGCCAGGCTATTGCTTTTTCCTGACACCATCCTGTTCATCATCTCTGTCTGTCTGTCTATCTATCTGTCTGTCTATCCACCTATCTATCTAACTTTCACTTATCTATCTCTCATCTGTATTTATTCCTGTTTAAACTGCTTTTTTCTTGTCTTCCTTTTTGTCTTTCTACTTTTAATTTTTTCTTTCTGTGTGAATGTGTGTGTGTGTCTGCATTTTATACCTTTCTGCAAATAGAAAATTGCCTGTAAAACTAAAGTGCAGTTTGGAAAGATAAGATGTCACCTAAA
>NW_007753141.1:7970-8603 GCF_000696425.1 Galeopterus variegatus
CATGCCCATGACCACAAATCACAATCATTTTCCTTGTCTCCAGCTCAACCTCTCCCTGGCCCCCCTCCCCCTCACCTACTCAACCTGAGCAACCCCATGTATGTTCTCTCCCTCTGCAAGTCTGACACAACACTGTGGTCTTTCCTTCCTTCCTTCTTTCTCTCTTAGCTCTCACTTATGAGTAAGAACATGTAGTATATTTTCCTCTGTGCCTGGCTTAATTCACTTAACATAATTTTCACTTTTTGAGCAGAATTTCGCTTTTTTTTAATGGCTAAGTAGTATTCCTTTGTGTATATATACTACATTTTGCTTATCCAGTCATCCAATTGGCAAAACAAAAATGCAAATTAGGAAGAACAAAGAAAATAAATCTTACCCCCTCAAAACAACAACAATAAAAAAACCCAAAACCAAAAAAACAAACAGACAAAAAAAAAAACAATGACAACAGACATTGAAGAGGAATAATAAAACAGGAAGAAAGGAATAATAGATATTTTAAATATCTAAACAAAAGGTTATAAAATGCCAGGAGTTAGACAGTACTTCTCAGTAACAACAGTAAATGTAATGGCTTAAACTCCAATCAAAAGACACAAACTGATTGATTGGATCAAAAGCTAGACCCAA
>NW_007753142.1:0-253 GCF_000696425.1 Galeopterus variegatus
GGAAAAGCAAACAAAAACATAAGAATGTACATTTTTATTATATCATTAACAAGTTAAATTGAATATCACTTGGGCTTTTTGGGGATTAATAATAATGAACGTTTCCCAAATGCATACTATGTTCTTCTACTATCCTAAGACTTATACATATATTATTTCAGTGAATTTTCATTACTGTCCCAATTTTACAGCTAAGAAAACTGAAGCACAGAAAAGTTAAGGAATTTGCCCAAATTCGCACAGTTAATAAATG
>NW_007753142.1:5768-6282 GCF_000696425.1 Galeopterus variegatus
AAATAGGCTTTGTGTTAGATGATTTTGCCCAACTGTAAGCTAATGTAAGTGTTCTGAGCACATTTAATGTAGGCTAGGCTAAGGTATGATGTTTGATAGGTTAGGTCTATTAAATGCATTTCTGATTTATGATATTTTCAACTTACAATGGGTTTATCAGGACATAACCCCATCATAAATTGAGGAGCAGCTGTATAGTTTATTCACTCTAATTGCTTGTGTAGTAAGGTATTGTGTGAATTGACTATAATTTACACACACTACTGTTGATAGACATTTGGACTTTTTCTAGATTTGCACTATTATTGACAAACCTACAAGGAAAAATAGAGAAATCCATAATTATAGTGGGAGATTTTAACACATCCATCTCAACTGATAAGGACAAGCAAACAAAAACGTAAGTAAGAACGTACATTTTTATTATACCATTAACAAGTTAAATTGGATATAACTTGGGCTTTTTGGGGATTAATAATAATGAACGTTTCCCAAATGCATACTATGTTCTTAT
>NW_007753142.1:7821-8602 GCF_000696425.1 Galeopterus variegatus
ACTAATAACAACATACATAATTGCCTAGGTAACCATAATTTACAGGAAGTAAGTTTTCTTTAAAATAGTAAAGCATTACTACCACAAAAGCAATACATGTTGGGAGTGTTTAAATTTTTTTTTTTAAAGGCTTTCCCTTCTGCATGATTTGACTTCTGGTTAACTTTCTACCTTTGCTCCTTCTGGTATCTTAAGTGGTAAGTCAACTGGGTTACTATGCAACATTGTATAGAATTAAAAAATAACCCTTGATTGTACCTAGAATAACAAACTATGAATATACTATAATACTGGAAATACTAGAAAGTAGAAATACTCAATAACACCACAGCTTTGGCTATTATGGCATAATTAGGTCTGACTGACAGCATTTTAACTTTTGCTACTGAAAAAAAGGGTCAATGGAGCATATTTGGGTTGTCTATAGCACCTAGATCAATGAATTAGGAATATCAATTAACTATTAGTAATAAATTACAGTCAGGATTAGTAGTTATTTCATCCACTTACAAATGATCTTTTGCTCCCAGGTGAAACCACTCCTCCTGTTTCATTTTTATCATGGCATTTATTACTGTCTGGCACATAGTATCTATTTATTTATTTGCTTATTGTCTGTCTCCCCTTCTAGAATAGAAGCTCCAGGAGGCTTTTTCTTTCTTGTTCAAAGCTTTATTTCCAATACTTAAAGTAGTAACTGATACATGGTAGGGGTTCAATAAGTATTTGTTGAATGAAACTCCTACTAACTTATGGGTATTATCTGATTGGCTAAAGTTTT
>NW_007753143.1:0-840 GCF_000696425.1 Galeopterus variegatus
AAGAGATAAAAGATTAAACTTTAAGTGACTGTATATCTACCCTTTAGATGTTTAAATGTTGCCCTCTCTGCCCTAGTAGACTTGAGCTCCATTGGTCTGCGTCTCTGCCTTTAATATCTTTTTAACATTCTCCCTTGGTGATCAAAACATTTTGTGAACTTAGAACTTTCTAGAAGCACGTGTTTTGTCTACTTCCCAAACCCACTGCATCTCAAGGAACATGAAGAAAGGGAAGAGAAAAGGGAAAGAAGTCACAACATTAATAAATTTGAGAAAATAGGTATGGTTTTCCTCATCTCTCCTTGTCCCCATCTCACATGCGGACACAGACACACACACATGCACACACTCACACCACTGTCCATCTTCACTTATAATCCAGTATTAATATTAATATTAATTACAAATCCTTCGCTTTACTTGTTTTACTTTAAACTATTTACCCTATGTGCTAAGATATTATTTTCAGGGATTTGATTTGGAACATTGTCACAACTCTAAGTGGCATATAGTGGAATTGGACATTGCAACTACGTGCCTCCTTTAGTCTCGAAGGTGAGGCGTCTCTCCTCCTCCCTCTGCTTGTCCTGCTGCTCTTAAACTCAACTCCTCTCGTTCCCTCTAACCTTGCTCTGTCTTTTACAACTATCACTTCAATTATTCAAACTTCCTCATTCTATTTTTTTATTCTACTAAACGTCTTCAGATCTCTTCCATCCCAAATTTGGCTATCTTAACCTAACCTTGTACATCTTTGTAGTTACAGCCTTATCATCCTCTTTTCATGGAAAGGTAGTCTGTACTCCTGTCCCCACTTCCTCTGTTCCCATTTACAAAGTA
>NW_007753143.1:4928-8602 GCF_000696425.1 Galeopterus variegatus
TTCCTCAAACAGATAATCTGTTTGCAGGTATTTCAGTAGCCTCCTTTTCCCCATTTTTTGGGAAATTAATTTCCCAGCATTTCTTCTGGTACTCTTTTGATACATGAAAACCTCAAGATTGATTTTAAAAATAATTTGGAGGCAATATAATGTAAAGGGAAGAATGTGCATGGGTTTCAGGGTCAGTCAGATGTGATTTTGAAACTCAGTCCTATAGGTGGGTATTTATGTTTACTTTGGAGAGTAAGTTAGATTCTTTGGCTCTCAATTTCTCGTCTGTAAACACAGATTTTTTTTTGTCCTTAGGTTTTATTAAGAGTTTTAAAATAAATGTTAGAATAGTTATAAAGCAATTTTTTTTTAAAAAAAACCTAATGATTAATATAGTCCTTTTCACTGCTATCTTTATAATTCTTTAGTGGTCCTTATATTGATTGATAGTGGTGGTTCTTATAAGTCTGGGCTGCCAAGATAATGAGTATTAACAGTTTGCTGCTTTGATGCATTTATAGATTTGAATCTTAAGGCTGATCTCCACAAAGTAGACAAAGCACCAAAACACATGTGTGTTCCTCTGTTTAAGCATATTTTGCCTATATATTTTCAATAACACTGTTTCACTATTAGCTTTTATGCAGTTAAAATAATACTGGTTATTCATCATTGTATTTAGCTAATTAATAAACATGTTAAATTTATTAATAAAAACACCCAATAAATAGATAAAAACCTCAAGAACTACAAGTATTTTTCGGCAATGTTGAATATTTAATGCTTTTGCAGATGCATTGTGGAGCAGTGAAAAGAAGGTTCTTGTATGGTTTCAAACAGTTTTCTTAGGATTGCCTGATTCAATGAAACTTTTGGAAAGAGAATACTATACTCTTTGTCTGTCTGTGCTCATAACAGGCTGTAATAATATGTAACCATGTTGAGAGAAAAAAAAAGAAAAGCCTCATTCATTTAACTAATGCATGTAAATTGCTCTACCAGGCACTCTGCTGGGCACTGCAGAAATTGTTTTATGAAATAGGCGACGTCTCATCTAATGAAGTAGAGACCACAAACAGCTCTTAGATCACCAGGTCTTTGCAGATCCTCCAGCGCTCCAGGTTATAGCTGAGCCAGAGATGGGGATACCTGGCTCAGAATCTTATAATGAGACTGGAGAATTGAGTATACTGATTTTGAACTTTTTTAATGTTTAACCTGTTCTCTTGATCAGATTCATGATCATCTAAATTTACCACCACCTAATAGAAAAGTCCAGATGACCTGTATGGAAGAATAAATATTGTGAATGGCTGAATATTTGTGTTTTCTTCCTAAAAAGAAAATGTATTTTTATTTTAAAGGTAAAATGATAACAAATGTACATATAATGGCATGATCTTTTCAACCATAAAAAAATCCATACTTACTAAAAGGGTATCATCTATTTATCCAACAAATACTGCACACAATGCAATATAGCAAGTTTCTGTCCTTATATACCTTATGACAAAAACATCTTTTGGTCCTTTTTTGTTCTTACGTAATCTGAAACACCCAATAGAGTGCAATATACGTAATTGACACCCGACCACTATTGTTATCAGTGCTAAAATGTAGTTTGTTGTGGTTAAGTAAAGTGGAACCAATGGTATCCTATCCATAAGCCCATAGTCCTTGATTCAATGAGTGTGACTTAATATAATCCCTATGATGCTAAAAATTAATCAACTCTACTTTTGAATTGTGGAGGTTTTTTGTTATATATTACGGTGTAAATATTTCTAGGAGATATATTTATCTCCAGGTCGCAAATATTTATTCATTTCTTAATACATATAAGGCACTATACTTGTTTATTCTACCTCAGCCCTTGGGGGTTCTGAGCTGCCATTCAAGAAGTCCTACTATCTTGTAGGATAGACCTCATTGATAGACCACAGTCTACATGAGTAAAGTATAGCTGAGCTTAGCCTTCCACCTGTCAACTCCAAGTCACTGGTTGTGTGAGAGACCATCATGTCCCATCTATACCAGCTGTGACACCAGTTGAATACCTCTAAGTGACCCCAATCTATTAGATGTGGAACAAAAGTGCCACAGAACCAAACCCTGGTATTTCTCATACAAGCCTGAATTTCTGACCTGCAACATAATAAAATATAATAATATTTTTATCCTTGCCAACTGTTAAATTTTGGGTATTTTCTTAGGCAACACTGTTGAACTTGAATATGAATAGTCATCAAATTGGTATATAGTAATAAATTGCTTTAACTGAAGTGGCTTGGTAGATACAGGGTGCTTAGAGAGATTGTAATGAAGAGTTTTGGCATGAGGTTCATAAATCTTTTTCCAATTATTTTTCCATCATGAGCAGAATGCCAGTAGTGTGTATTGTGGAGTGGAGATGGCTGATCATGGGTTATAAAAGTGCTAAAAGCATTGTTCTGCATGTGGATATCTAGCTTTTTCACAACAATTTATTGAAGAGACTGTTCTTTCCCCATTGTCTCCTATAGCCATTGCTCCTTTAAATTCATTTAAAGGCACTAATCTTTTGAGGTGGTAGGATTTAACTGATTTTTATTCTATTTTATTGATGCTTCAAAGACTTAGAATGGTGTGTTACTAATTTTATCAACGTCTGCACATAACTTTTAGGTGGCAAATCTAGGTTTCAAGTCTGGCTCTTTGATTCCAATGTCTGCCCTGAATGGTTCCATATGATTATTATTTATAAGGAACTTACTGATTGTGATCACTATGATCTGGGACTAGGGTATGTGAACAGTAAATGAAAGAGAGAAGGTTTAATTTGTGTTGTCAAAGTTTTTTTATTATATTTTTTATTGAAATGATCTATTTTGCTTTGAACTCTGAAGGAAGAAGTGGTTTTCACAGAACTACTGAGACACACAGACACAACTGGACACATAAATATATGCACATATACTCTTGAAGTTTCCTCAGCAACTTTACATCAATTGTTTCTTTAGCCTACCAAAAAACCTTGACTAAGATCTGAAATAGTGCAGCAGGAGCTCAATAGAAAAGCAAATCAAATGAACACTGTGTAATTATTAAAAGAAGAAACAAAAAGTGAATTGGCCTGCACAGGACCAGATATTGCAGGAATTTCTTGCTGGTTAACAACAACATCTCAACAGTTCTTTCAATATTGTTTGACAATAAGCATACTTGAACAGGTATCCACTTAATTCAATTTATTGTTCTGTAATATAAAAAAAGAAAGGGAAGATGTAACTAAATCATCAACACTTTCTAAGATTGCTATCTGGACATGTTATGTAAAAGACACTAAGTTGGTCTAGAGATCAATCATTGATTAATCTTAAATCTGACAAATTTTAATCTTATTTAAAGTGAAGTTCCAATAGACATAGCCTTCCTTAATTAACCACTTTTAGAGGCAGCAAATGTCTGTATAATGCTTTTTTATGAGACTCCCATTTGGACGTTTTTATTTATTACCAAGCTTGGTTTTAACGTACTTGTTTCAGACAGCCGTGGTAGAATCTACTCTATTGTCAATGGCATCTATCTTAGTGGTTACCCTCCGAGGATGCAGATCCCATACTCTAATCCTGTCCTAAAAAAGGGGGACTAGATTCAAATAAAATTCGCAGCAAAACCAACCTTGTTTTATCTTTGGTGCTCCC
>NW_007753144.1:0-3412 GCF_000696425.1 Galeopterus variegatus
GCAAGCTCTGCTGCATTCTTTTTCAGGGCATTGATTTCCTTGTACATTTCTTCTTTCAGGTCTTGTATACTTTTCCTCATTTCATCATGTTGTCTAGCTGAGTTTTCTTGTATCTCATTCAGTTTCCTTAGAATTATCACTTGAAATTTTTTTGTCAGACATTTCAAGAGCTTCTTGTTCTATGGGATCTAGAGCTTGAGAGCTATTACCCTTTGGTGGTGTACTTTCTTCATTTTTCATATTTCTGGTATCTTTCCTTTGGTGTTTAGTCATTTTGGCAAAGGATTTCATGGTCCACTGGTTTGACACTATTGTCTGGCTATGATCTTGCCAGGACTTCCAATTTGTCATGACTGCCTCAGTGCTTGTGGGTGGAAGGTTCGGGCCTCTCTGGTCAGCACCCACTTGCCTAGGCTGGGGACGGGGGTGTCTGGCAGCAGCAACCCCTACCTGCTTGATTGCGCTGGCACCTCAGCGTGTATGGTTGCTGCAGGTCTCAGGCCTCTCTGGGGGTGCCTCTCTGGTCAGTGTGCACTCACCTGGGCTGCAGGTGGGGTCCAGCGGCAGCAACACCTACCTACCTGCTCAGTCGCACTGAAGGCTCAGGGTGCATGGTTACCACAGGTCTCAGGCCTCTCTGGGGGAATCAATTATTTTTTCACAAAGGAAGCCTACATAAAATCAAAATAGTAAAGATTTTAAAATCCACATTTTCTGATCTTAAATCAATAAAATAAAATTCACAAAAGTAATGGGGAAACTTAATTATACAGAATTATCTGGAAATTAAAATTATCCTTCTAAAGAACTTGTAAATCACAAGCTAAAAACTAAAATTACAAAGCTATATTCAATAAAAGGAGAAAATGTTACACCAAATTGTATGGGATAATAGCTAAAGCTGAAATACCTTCTATTTTTAGAAGAAATAGAATATAAAAATTAGAAAAAGACTTACAAATTAAACAAAAATAAGTACACAAAGTTAATAACAAAACTTGGAAAAGCAGAAATAGAAAACAAAATATATAAGAAAGCGTAAGTATAACCAAATTGCATTATTTGAAACAGCCAATAAGAAAACAAGTTTCCCTAGCAAGCTTGATTAAGGGAAAAGTACAGAAAGAAAAATGATACAAGTTTAGAAATGAGAAAAAGACATCATGCAATTGGTAAAACAAGAATTATAGAAGAACACCATCTATAATCTATGGTAGGCATGTTTAAGACCTAGAGGAAACCGATGATTTATTTGCAAAATATAAAAATTGGTCTAAGAGTAAAATGCTTGCATGTACTGATTACAAAAGAAGGGATTTAAAACCTCTGTTAGTTTCCTTATTTTTCATGTATCTAGACCCCGGTCATTGTGTATTTTTTCACATCTTGGCTTTAGACTTAGCCATGAGACTTTCTTTGGCCAATAATATATAGGTGGGAGTGACAGTGCCAGTCTGAGCTTAGGCCTCCAGAGGCTTTGGGTATTTCTGATCCTCTCTTTGCCTCTGACACATCCATAGAGAGGATATGCCCTGGCTGGCCACTGCTCTTACTTAGAGGATGTGAGAGACATGTGGCATCCAGTTGATAGCCAAGACCAACAGAGATCTGTGATCCCCAGCAGACTTGTAGATGAATAAGACCTACTGAGATGAGCAGAGTTCCTCCACCGGATCTGCAGACTGGTGAGAAATAAAACACTAGTTTAAGCCCCTAAGTTTTGGGTTTGTTTGTTATCAAGCATTACTGAGTAAAAGCTAACACATACCAATGTTCTTAAAATTCCTTCATCATAAAAGGCACAAATACAGGAGGTCTTGCAACTAATTTTTCTCTAATCTTACATACCAATAATTTCGGGATCTAAAATTGGATCTTTCTTAGACATAGTTAAAGGATGTGGGGTTTCTTTGTTCATTTTCTAAAACCAGACTCCTTAATATGAAACCTGGTATAGTACCAAAAAAAGAGGAAGAAAGAAAGAAAAAGACATAGAGATGGTGAAAGAGATAGAGAAATAGGAAGGGAGGGAGACAGAGAGGAGGGGTGAGAGAGAAAACTATAGGTCAATCTAATTTTTTTAGTACAGAGCAAAATTACTAAATACAATATGAGTTACAAATTTGATTAGTAACTCAAAATATTTATTTATGAACTATATTAATTTATGACTAAGAACATTAGTTCAAGTCTTTCTCTCTTCTTCTTGCATACCAATTCTATGTATATTAGATTGACTGAGAGTGTACCAAAGCTTTTGAATGCTCTGTTCTGTTCTTTTCAGTCCTTTTTCTCTTTATGTTTCAGTTTGGGTAATTTCTTTTGACTTATCTTCAAGTTCATTAATCCTTTCCTCAGCTTGTTGAGTCTATCAATAGGCCCATCGAAGCATTCTTCTTTTCTATTACCATGTTTTTTATTTCTAGCATTTCTGTTTGGTGTTATTTTAATAAATGTACCATATGTACTTGAAAAAATGTGAATTATATTGTTGTTGGGTGTAGTGTTCTTTGTGTGTTAATTAGATCTTCTGTATTCTTCCATATCCATTTGAGAGACGTGTTAAAGTCTCCCAGTAAGATTGCAAATTTTTCTATTCATGTTTTACAGCTGTGTTATTGAATGTACACAGAATTAGGATTGTGGTATCTTTCTTCTGGAAAATATTGTTATAAGATATTCTTCTTAATCTCTAATACTGCTTGTGCCTTAAAGTCTACATTTTCTCTAAGTGTAGTTACATCAGCTATCTTTTGGTTAGGGTCTGTACAGTAGTTTTTCTTATTATTTTCTGTGTCCTTATATTTAAGAGGTCTCTTGTAAGATGTCTCTGGTTAGCTTTTGGCTCCTTATCCAGTCAGACTATCTTACTCTTTTACTTGAACTCTTTAGTCCATTTTTGTTTGTGGTAGGCACTTAGATGTACTTTCCAGATCTTTAAGAAAGGCCTTGTTGCCCTGCTGCAGGGAGCTTTATCAGCAGACAGCCTCCTGCTGTCAGCTCCTTCAGGCCTGCCTCCTCTGCGGAGAGGCACTTCACCCAGGTCTTTCTAGTGCAGCCTGCATCTGGAGACTGAGCAACTTCTAAAGGCCTGGCCCTTTCAATTGACAGAAGACAACTCTGATGGCAATGCCTGCTCCAGACATCTCTGCTGGGTTGGCTGAAAATTTGATGGACTTGAATTTCAGTTCAACCTCTCGCTCTTCCCAATTCCTCTACCTCTTGGTTTCTCCTGTTCCTAAGGCTGGACTTATAACAAAGCCAAGAGGTCTCTGTCATCTCAGCCCTGACTGTTGGCAGATCCAGCTCTGCAGTTTGGAGTTTCGGGCCCTGTTCTCCTGCCTCCTGCCCAAAGTAGCTTCAAAATCTGTCAGATGTCTTGAGTGGGGAGGCCTGTGGAATGCTTTGAGGC
>NW_007753144.1:7669-8602 GCF_000696425.1 Galeopterus variegatus
CAAGGTATCCCTGGACCACCTGCTTCACAGTCACCTGGGAAGCAGGCTTCCAAGGAAGACCCGCACGGCTTACCCAGAACTTCCAATTGGAGTCTCTTGTGACAAAGACCCTCGACATTTTGTTAAGAGTACCACATTGCTCTTATGAACACTGACATTAAGATTCTTATTTTGGTGAATTTGTGGTATACTTAAGAGTTTAGAAAGAATCATAAAATGGGGGTTGCGATTCATATAAGAGTCAGACATTTTCGCTCGGCTATGATTTCAGTTCCTACAGACTAAGGTGCTTTTCCAATAGAAGGTATCTTGTGGTCAGACAGAAACTGAGAACCTTGAAGTTTATGGGGCTTGTCCAAGGAAGAAGAAGTACCCACAAGTCCCTACTGAGACCCTAATTCAGCTAAGACACCACTCTACTCACACCCTGTGCTTCTAAGACTTTAATGTGCAAAAGAATCACTAGAGACAGCAAAGCCTAAAAATATTTATTATTTGTCCATTTACAGAAAAAGTTTGCTGACCCCTGTTCTAGATCAGTGCTTTTTGAACTTGAACAAAAAAATCAATCTTCCAGGGATCTTGCTAAAGTGTAGATTCTGATTCAGTGGATCTGGGGCCAAGATTCTTATTTCTAATAACCTCCGGGAGGTGTTGCTGGCCTGCCGGCCACCTAGGTGCAAGTTTGAAATGCAGAGCTGACTTGGAATCTGTGTTTCACCAGGATCCACAGGTATCCTCATGCCTATTAATGATTACATCAAAAACAGTGGTATAGACTACACAAAAGAATGGCTTTTGATTCCAGACGAAGCTGGATCGGAATCCCATTCTCATTTATTAAGCGTAAGAATGTAGCATGCTTAATTCATTTAACATTACGTCCTCCAAGCTCATCCATGTTGCTGCAGATGACGGGATTTCCTTCTTTTT
>NW_007753145.1:0-782 GCF_000696425.1 Galeopterus variegatus
TCAAAGCTGGCAAATCAGGTACCTTGACTCCATGTTCTGTGTCCTCTGCACGCTGGTGTGGAGGTTGGGTCCACAAGTCACCAGCCTATTACACTTCTATGGCTTTCCTGGTCTCAGGCAATGCTTTAGCTCTCACAGGCTGGCTCTGTATGCTGGTAGCTCCACAGGTGTGGGGTCTCCATGGTGGTCCTGCTCCCACAGCTCCACTAGACTCAGCACTGATGCGGTTTCTCTGCAACTCTGACCCCACGTTTCCTCTCCACATTGCTTTAGCAAAGGCTGTCTGTGGTGACTACACCCCTGCGACAGATCTCTTCGTGGGCCCGCAGAATTTTCCATACATCCTTTGAAATCATGGTGGAGGCTCCCAAGCCTTCCCAGCTCTGGCATTTTTTGAGCCTGCAGATCTAATACCATGTGGACTCTGCCAAGGTTTCTGGCTTGTATTTTCCAATGCTGTATGTCCAGCCACTGGGGCCATGTTAGCCACGGATGGAGCAGCCAAAGCAGCTGGGGTGCTGGAAGCAGCTTCCTGAGGTGGTCCTGAGCAATGAGCCTGTGAAGGGTGCCTCAGGTCTGTTCCCCAAGACCATTTTGTCTCCCTAGGTCTTTGGCCCTGAAATGGAAGGATTGGCCCCAGAGCCTTCTGCAATGCCTTCAGGGCCCTTTTCCTCTTCTCTTGATACTACCTTTTCTTTGTACTAAGCTTCTTAGCACCATTGGATTTTTCTTCTGAAAATGCTGTCTGCTACTCCACCACATGGCCAGGCTGCAAATTTTCT
>NW_007753145.1:1153-4550 GCF_000696425.1 Galeopterus variegatus
CCCAAATCTTGAAGACTTGGCCCTTTTTGATAACTTTTAAACTTATTGGAATTCAACTTTAAATTAGAATAATAAAGGCAAAGTTAAGGATTAAAAAAATGTAATAATTATATTGTAGGAATTTCCTTTTAAAAATTTCTCTAAAATGTGATATTCAAATGCATCTATTCAACGAATAGTCACTGAATATCCAAAAATTGTGCTAAGGGCTATGAAGATTAAGATAAGAGAATAATGTTTAAAAGCTACAATTTGAGGCAGTGTATAAGAGCTACAGTTGTGCTAAATATATAGCACTACTTGGGTATAGGACAGGATGGTAGATACTACTTTCTGCTGAGACAATGATGGGAGAGATTTCATTGAAGTTGAACCTTTGTTGAAAAATTTCTATGGGTGGATAGAAAAGGTGATAAAACATCTTAGGTAAAAGGGATGAAAGAGCAAAGACTTACAATAAGAATTTATTTAGTCCCATTACATACCAGGAGCTATACTCTGGCACTGTTTAAAAAAAAAATGATTATGACACAAAAGTGAAATGAGAAAAAAAATGTGAGAAATAGCAAACACACCAGATACACAGATTTGCTTTCCTATACAAACTGGGACTGATGATAGATATTTTTGAATGCCAGGCTAATTATGATTATTGAAATAGTTACATATAAATGACATAGAAATTGCATTTCAGTGAATTAAGTGGAAAATCATTTTCTAGTTCTTNAGCTACAATTTGAGGCAGTGTATAAGAGCTACAGTTGTGCTAAATATATAGCACTACTTGGATATAGGGCAGGATGGGAGACACTACTTTCTGCTGAGACAATGATGGAAGAGATTTCATTGAAGTTGAGCCTTTGTTGAAAAATTTCTATGGGTAGATAGAAAAGGTGATAAAACATCTTAGGTAAAAGGGATGAAAGAGCAAAGACTTATAATAAGAATTTATTTAGTCCCATTACATACCAGGAGCTATACTCTGGCACTGGTTAAAAAAAAAAAATGATTATGACACAAAAGTGAAATGAGAAAAAAAAAAAATGTGAGAAATAGCAAACACACCAGATATACAGATTTGCTTTCCTATACAAACTGGGGACTGATGATAGATATTTTTGAATGCCAGGCTAATTATGATTATTGAAATAGTTAAATATAAATGACATAGAAATTGCATTTCAGTGAATTAAGTGGAAAATCATTTTCTAGTTCTTGTTTCTTTGTTTGTTCTTATGGCTGTCTGGTATGAGCATGTGAACCCTTGACCTTGGTGTTATAACACCACATGCTAACCAACTGAGCTAAACAGCCAGCCACATTTCTAGTTTTACTTTGAATCTAGAAGCACATATTGGAGGAACCACCACCTGGTGGCAGGGTACATACATCGCATCATCTGCTGTTGAGAGGTGAATAAACCTTCTGAAGTTTCAAGCTACAAAACTTTATTTCTAAAGTGGTAATCAGAATGATCACAAAATAAGAGGTGATAATTCACTGTGTAAAATCTCTCCTACCAGATTCCTTTCTAAATAGAGAAATCTTTGAGTGCATCTAAAATAGAATTTTTTCTTGCAAATACTGATATATGTTTAAATAGAAAAATGGTGAGAATTCTCCTATTTATTTGTCCAAAATTTTTAACAGTTATCAGTTATAATTCCATCAACTGCCTGATGACAACATCATTATTTGATGCTCCATTTACACTCTTCTCTCCAAATATTGACTAAATGTTGATGCCTAGGGCAACCATGAAAGCCACATGTTGAAGATAGCAGAGACCCCATGGGTCTGCATCCCTGAGTGACTAGGTCGAGCAGAATCTTCCTCTTCCCTCCCCACCCCTATGCCCACTCCATAACAACTACCGATCTTTACTTGAATGAAAAATTAACTTTCTCACATGTTTATAGGTTTGCCTGTTATAGCAGCTAGCTTTGGTATACTATGTAACATGATCAGATTGACTCTGCTCTTTTATTCTAGCACTTTTGACAGTGTACTAGTCAATAAAGTACAACATACAAACTCTGAATCAATTGAAAATATTCAATCTACAGTTAGGTATTCTGGAGTGGGGTATGAATGTATGATCATTAACAGATTCAAATAAATTCAGCATTGAAGATTTTGTGTGTAAATTTTTTTTTGCAAGTTGTCACAGCTGGAACACAAGGGGACATGTAAGAACCATGGTACCATAAGCCTAGAGCTAGTATTTCAAATTAAAACTCACTGTGTTTCCAGTACCTAATGTCAGTACTGATTCTTACCCTTTGGGAGAAACTGAGTTGTAGATTGGGGAAGAATAGTTTGAATTTTGGGGAGAGAAATATGGAGCATAAAAAAAGGCATATTTTAATATACATCTGAATCAGCCCATCTTACATAATTGACTGCACTTCCCTCTTTTTGTCTGGAGTTGCTTCTTTATTTAGACATAGCCCCAGTGTCTTCTGTTTTATAATGACTCAGGCAATGATAGCCCTTCAAAAACCAAGTCCTTTTTCCCCACACATGAACAAAGTTACCTCTTGAACTCTTGTCAACATCCTTGGGAATAGCTGAGAAGTCTCTATAATAATTAAAGAAACTAGCATGGTGAATTTGTTTAGAGATTATTTGCAAGTGCAGAACCTAACTAAGAAGATTTAGTTTTTTAATTCTGCTAGAAACGCAGTGGAAAGTTATATGACTTTAGGCTATTGAAGCATTTATTTTTTTGGATGTCAGATGGGTGCCTAAGACAGAGTTGCAGGTCATGCTGCGTTTCAGTATGTCACCCAGAGAGTTGATGAACAGACAGATGCACCATATTCCTCATGCTTTTGTTCTGAGAAAAAGTACTGCCAAAACCACATCCTGTTACAATACTTCATCTGAAAGAATGCCTGGCACTATAGCATTAATTAGGAAGTGCCCCTTCCAGTGGCCAGACCCCTCCTTGCTGAGATCATGCTGTCAGATTCAAGCCAAGGCTCCAACTCTGCCAGGTGGACCACAAAAGGATGGATATTCTTTTTTTTTTTCACCCAAGAGGAAAAGATGCCTGTGCTCAGCTCTTCCATGTTAGAAATTCACTCTTGCATATCTTATGTCTCTCAATGAGCCTCCAAGGATTTCATTTCTTTAGACCTTAAGAGATCTTTGAGGAGATAAAGAGTGTGGATTATCAGGCAGTCACTTGAAGAACAATAGACAAAGGCAAAGGCATCAGAACACACAGCAGTGCCTGCACACATCAATGCCTTGTTATGATGTCAGATCATGGTAATTTTCAACTGTAGCAATTTGGCAAATTGGGTCTTCAAACAGGTGAGGAAATTCGCCCTAAAAAAATAGCACTTTTACCCAGAGACTGATTGCTTTTTTTTTTTTTTTTTTTTTTTTT
>NW_007753145.1:5772-6147 GCF_000696425.1 Galeopterus variegatus
TGCCAAATCTCTTATCTTTATTTACAATAATCAACCCCAAATGAGTAAGACCTCTGATTTCTGATATTATCACACTATTATTTCCATAGTTTGTCATTTCAAAAACCCTTTAGCTGATGTCATATAATTACTTCTTCTTCTTTCTCTTTTTGTTCTAGTCCTGTGACAAAATCACAGTCTTAGTTTTCTGAGAAAATTCTTTATGCCTACACCAAGAAGCTGAGAGCTGCTAAAGAAAACCCACAGTAGAGGTAAATTGGTTTCAATTAAACTCTTAATTAATCTCACATGGCTGTCCACACTGTGCAATAATACCACTGCAGCTCACCTCTCCCACTTATTCCTTGAACCTCTGATTCTGTTGGGAGTGTCCTC
>NW_007753145.1:7491-8601 GCF_000696425.1 Galeopterus variegatus
TTATATCTTTAACCAAGATGGTGTTAGAAGGCCCTAATGGTAAGGTATTAAGGATATGGAAAGCCAAAATGAGAGATATTTTTTAATTTAATGGGGGACATTTAGCTCCCTAGACATTATAATACATAGGTCAACTATTAATATGCTGGCCTTCTTAGAACATTAGGTACTATAAAAACACACAAAGCAACGAACAAAAACACCCCCTAAACCTAAGACTGTTAATAATATGTTAAACATATATGGGTTCATTGGAGCCATAGTATATCCATACATGTTATGATAGGCACTCAAAAATGATTTACAATCCTCATTGTGCTGAGCCCTGCTGCAAAGTACTTATTCTGTAGAACAACAACAAAAAACATCCCTACCCCCTACACAAATAAAAACTACATTTTAAACTGAGTCAGATCATGTCACATGGAGGCCATATAGCTAGAGCAAAATGGGAGGGCTTCTGAAACTTTTTGCTAGGCAGTCGCTAATGATTTCTTGATTGGTTCAGCCTTGTTAAGGTTTTTGATCATCTGTGGTCAAAAGGATGGGGTCATGTATAACAAAATGACTGTCGTGTTCGGATGGGCGTTGGTGGCTGGTGAGAACATTTCAGAGGATCAAATGAGACGAAGTCTAAAGCTTGTAGAGCTTTTAGCACAATGTATGGAACATGGTAAGCACTTGATACATATATAAATTTTAGATTTTAAAAAATGTTTCTCACAAACATTTAGCTTATTAATTGGGACTGCAGGGTGGTAATATTTCAATAAGCCTACCCTGCTATATTTGCATATCACAGGCCCTCACTAAATGGTTTGGACATAAATATAATAGTCTCTGTAATAAACACATTTCAGTATTTCAGAGATTTTTCCCAGTAAAAGCTTATTTTCTTGCACACATAACAATCCAGTGCAGGTGTTGGTGATTGGTAGGTGGGTTTCCTTCATGTGGTAGTTCAGGGACCCACTCTCCTACCATCTTGTAACCATGCTGTCCCCTGGGGCTTCAGAGTCTTCTTCATTCAATGGACAGATGGAGGGAGTAAAGGAAGAAAAGGCCTATTCACTCTCAACCATCTGGAAGAGGCGTGCCCCATTTCTGCTA
>NW_007753146.1:0-884 GCF_000696425.1 Galeopterus variegatus
ACATGGATGGACTTAGAAAAAATTATATTGAGTGAAATAAGTCAGGCACAGAAAGAGAAATGCCACGTGTTCTCACTTATTTGTGGGAGCCCAAAATCAATCAATCAATAAATATAGAAACAACAGTGGGCGGGGGGAGGTGGTGAAGAAGACACAACAATCACAACAATTCCATGAACTTGTTAAGACAAGTAAACAGATATGATGTTGATGGGAGGGGAGGGGGAGAGGGAGAGTGGAAAGAGAAATTGGTAAAGGGACACAAAAATCAACTACATTGTATGTTGATAAATTAAAATAAAAAATAAAGAAAAGGCGAAGTCTCTTTCTCTCTCTCCTTGAGCTGGGACACCTGTCTTCCCTTGCTCTTCACCTTGCTCTTGGACATCAGAGCTCCTGGTTCGGACTTGAAGTGAATAACACCAGTAGCTTTTCTGGGTCTCCAGCTCGTAAACAGCATATTGTGGGACTTTCTAGCCTTCATAATCACGTGAGCCAATTGTTATAGGTCTCCTCTTATATATAAATATATATATCTACATATATCCTATTAGTTCTGTTTCTCTAGAGAACTCTGACTAATACAGATATACACATGCAGATACATATGTGTATGTATATAAAACAAATGCTCTCAAGAGCTTTGGATGAGTAGTCCAATTTGGAAGTTAGCCTGAGGGTCCCTCCATCCCTGAGACTGGGTGATTTGGGGTCAGCCCTTTTCATCTTGTTTAGTGTGTGACTCAGGTCTGAGTGGGCGGGAATGTGATCTCCCAGTAACCTACTTCTAACATTAGACAGAGAAGGGGCCCTGACAAAGGCTGCATCTCCCATGGCTTGCAGGTGCCCTGGCTCATGAAGCCAAGGCCTTTATTTATCAAACT
>NW_007753146.1:1865-3127 GCF_000696425.1 Galeopterus variegatus
GATTTCATGTGGGTTGAGAGGCTGCCTCTTCCACCTGCTCCCTGAGCAGGTGAGTCACTACCCACAAGCCACGGGCACAAATGAACCTCCTGTTTCACCTTCGAGACCCTCACCCCCTTAGGCTGAAGATAAGGGCAGGCTTCTCATTCCCAGACTGGAGAGTCAATCCACACACTTTACTCCATGTCGGATTAGACCTTCACACAGGAAACCCAGCTCCACTTTCAAAAAACCAGTTATACCAAAATGTTCCATTCTCACAGTTTTTCTTTTTCTTTCTTTTTATAAATAAGTATTTAGAATTCACCCACATGGTTAATCATTAGTATCTTGTCATATTGTCTTCTTTAACATGAGAAGAACATGCTGTGTCTCAGAAGCCAGACACCCCTCCTGCCTCACCCTATCTTGTCCAGACTCCTGCAAGAGCCTCACCTTCCTTCTCCCTGCTCAGTTTCTACCCCCTTTTCATATATTCTCCACGAATCTGTTCACATCCTTCCATTCCTCCAAGCAGTAAGTAGTGGACACAATGGTATTAAATACAAGTATAAATTATAAGCAACAAGTTAATCCTATAATTTCTTGTTCATCTGGCTCCCCTGCTAAACTGTACACTCCTTGAGGACAGGGCCTTCAATGAACATCCCGTTCATTACTGTGGCCCCATGCCTAGCATAGAGTTTGAATACACTAGGTGCCAACTAAATACTTTTTGAATGGATGAACATGTGAATAGTTCACTGAACAAGTAAATGAATGTATGAATAAACCACGTAGAATTAGAAAGAGAAACTCCATTGGAAAAAGAAGCATCAATATTTTCAAGAGCCACACAGAAACACTGGGGGTACAGTGGCCCAGATTCTGAAGCCAGACCACTTGGGTTTCAATCTGGGTTCATCTTTGGGCAAGTTTCTTAAATTTGTTTTGCCTCAGTTTCCTCTTGTAAAAAGTGAGAAAATAATAGTACTTTCCTCAGAGGGCTGTTAAGAGAATTAAATGAACTTTTATACGTTAAGGACTTACACAGAGTAAGCACATGTACATATAGTGTATAAGTGTATATATACATACAGTGTATATGTGTACAGTGTAGACAATGTATACGTGCTTGCTGTCTTATTTTATCCTCTCTGCACTTGTTCTGCTCTCATTTGTGGAGATGATAAACTGAGGTCATACCAAACTCTCCCAGATAAGTATTGCATTTGAGGGATCATAGTCAGAGTATGTCAATCATTAAATTTAACCTGGGTCTT
>NW_007753146.1:4339-8601 GCF_000696425.1 Galeopterus variegatus
GGGGGGGGGGGGGGGGGGGGGGGTTATTTCTAAAGGCCCTCATGAGAGGGGAGAAACAGAGTTGAGAGTGTAAGTGTGGCTGTTGGGATAAATTCTAGCTCTACCTGGGCCCTTTGCAGATCTTTGCACTAAACTTCCATCACCCCAAGCAATTGAGACAGGTTTGGTCGTTTTACCCAGAAGAAACTTCTTAGCTGAAACTGTAAAAACACCCAGGGCTAAAGAACTTCTCCCAGCAGTGTGACAAAATGTGAAACCCAAGAAAACCCCAGGAAGAGTATGTGCCAGGCACTGAGTTCCACGCATTAGGTGCATTGTTGAAGATCACTAACATAACTTCATGAGACAGGTGTCAATATGCCCATTTTACAGGTGAAAAGCCTGAAGCCCTGAGAGGTGAAGTACTTTGTCTAAGGTCATCCGAAGAGCATGTGACAGATTTGAGGCACAAACCCAGACTGTCTGACTCCAGAGTTCATGCTCCTAACATCATGGGCTTCTTATATCCCCCTTCATGTTATGAAGAGACATTGGTAGACTTGACTCAGTGGGAGGCAAATCCAGGTTTACTTATCATGGGAGCTCGAACATTTAACCACTATGTTTAAAGACGAGATGAGAGGTTCTCCCAAGTGACACACCACTCGATTCTGTAAGGACATGACTTTACCAAGAATACTTGGTAAAGGAGGGAGGTTTTTTGTGTCTTTTATTTTAAGCAGCACAGAAGAGGCTGTAGCACATAGTTTTTGTATTTTCTGATCATCAACATTGGCTATTTTCCCTGGGATCCTACTGATCCTTGTCTTCTGGATTCATTTCATACAAAACACATCTAGCCGGGGGGCAGACTGACTGGTAGAAGCTCATTCCCCCCTGATATTTTTAGGTTTATTTCTTTTTGTTTTTATTATTTTAATCAACAACTCACCTTAGCTATTCTTCATTTAACATTGGTTCAGCAGATGGAGGTATGCTCTTAGGAGAAGAGAAGACCTGGCTAGCAAGCAGGCCATCATATCCGAAATAAAAATCATTTGCCCACCATGCAGATTGTTGAAGAAGCTGCAAATACAATTACTGTAAATTTAATTAAAACATTCCAGCCAAGTCCATACATTTGGTATTGATTACCTGGCCTGCAATTTCAGGGAGTTAATTAGCACAGCCTCTGCTTGGACAAGGGAAAGCCAGGGCCAGCGCTGGTTGTCTTAGCAACAGGTAGGCAGAAACAGCTTACAGATTAAAATGAAAGGAAATACAGAATCTTATTGAATTAGACTTAAATGCAATGATTTAAAAATATGAAGAGGCAACTTAAAGTTCAAAATACACTTTAAGAACATGAGTCATTGTGCTTCTACTTGGGCCAGAATGGAGGGTTTGAACTGAAGGATGGGAAGACAGAGTGGGGAGGGTGGAGATGGGGTGGCTTCAGATCATTACCACAAAAGCCCGCCCTCAGTACTGCAGACTCAGGTACTGACTCCTGTAAGAAATCACTGGAAAAAAGAAAACAGACCATTATGAATAATCTCCTACATCTTTAAGTAGAATGAGTGTATTTATTTTCCCATCCCCAAAACAGAGGCAGTGGGAAGAAAATACATTCTGGGGATTGGTTTATGGGATGATCACAGTTTCATACACACACCCCAGGTCTCTGCGTGGGTGTGTATTCAGTGGTCTCTCCCTGACTTCCCCTGTGCTAGAGGTTTTACTTTATTTTTTAGACAGAAGTTGACTTCTGAATTTGGTGTCTACATGCAGGATGATTGATAAGTGTGGTCCCTAAGAAAAATTAGCCATGTGTTTACAAAGAGACGACATCATTTATGCATACCAGGAGCTGCACCCCACCCAAACCATGACTATCACCCCATACGCCCACACCCTGTACATGGATGCCTGAAAGTTCCGTATAGAGTCTGATATTCTTGCTTAGAGTTTTGCACTCTTTTAAAGCACAATGATTTTAGGAGGAGTGACATAGTTATGATGATGATAATGATAATGATGAATAAAAGTTCCTAAATACCTAGTGTTGCCCACATGCCAAGAATGATCCTGGGTGCTTTCCTATATGCTGTTTCGTTTAATATTCAAACAAACTGAGAAACAGAGCATTTTAATGTTGAGGAAATTGAACTTCACAAAGGTAAATTAATTCACCCCAAATCGCACTGCTGGTACATGGCAAAGCAAGAATTTGAAGTCAAACCTGTCTTTCTACAAAGCCTATGTTCTTTCCACCATCCCAGCAATTTTCCAGCTTTTGCTATCAGCCTTACTCACTATTTTTTATTAAAGTGGAATCCTCTGTAGAAATCTGATTTATAAACTATATAAATGCAGAGAGGGTATAGCGACAGAGTCCACCTACCCAGCTGCCCACACACACAGAGGCCCCTGAGATGCCTCTGCAGCAGCCTGGCGCTCTGAGGGGCAGGTGCTAAAGGCCCTGGCCACCATGGCCACCATCCTGAGCCCCTAGTCAGCAAAGAGAGAAGCCCTGATGGGCAAATCCACTGCCTCCTCTCCATCCCTCACACCGCTTCTCGGAATTCCAGTGGGTCCTGTAGGATTCGGCTTTTTTTCTCACTAAGGATCACCAACAAACAAATACATAATCAAAAGAAAAAGAGAGAGGGATTTTATTCCAGAATGTATTTTAGATGGCCTTAGAGAGCATTTTGTAGGAGTTTAGTTTACTTTCTTAATCACACTTGACTTAAGGCCCAGAGCTGACATTAATTGGACTGCTAAGCAAAGCCCTGGATGAGGAGCCCCAGGCCCAGTATTAGCTTTAGCTCTGCACACAGTCTGTGTGTCCCTGGACACATCACTTTCCTCTCTGGGCTCCAATTACTTCCTCTGTAAAATAAAGAGAATTAAGCTGTATCATACGTGTCGCAATGTTTGCATATAACTCCTGTATTATGAAATGTTGTATCCTTACTATAAATGAAAAACTAAGTTCTTTTCTAATCTGTGTTTACATAACTTTACATAACTACATCACCACTAAAATGAAAAATAGAGTATTTGTTCTTTACCACTTAAATGACTTGCAAGAACCATCAGTGGCTTGTGTACCAGGCTTTGAAAAATGCTAGAGAAATTAGAAACTTTTATCTCTGGATTATGTCCATAGCCTCTGCCAGTGCTGCCCTAGGTGATCTACACTTCTGCTGCAGGATGGTAAGGGAGATAGCTGAGCAGCACACAAGGGGACAGAGGGACATCAAGGTGGGGGAGGAGACGAGTAGGTAGTCCACAACTAGCCGTGGTGGAGACAGCTGGAGGCATAAAGAAAGCTGCTAGGTGATGACATGGCCACCTAAGGTTCCATCAACCACCTGCACTCCCTACCACCTGCCCTTGGGATGCCCTCCACCCTGGAGAGATGAATGACAAGCAAACACATGGATCATGAGACTCATCCCTACATATGAACTCCCAGGATAGACTCAGGATCCCATACAAGATCCACCTCTATGCCGGCAACCACTACTAACTCCTGCATGGAGCTGTTTTTCAGTTCAAAAACTACTTTCCACCCATGTTCTCACATCTGTGAGATAAGTGCATGCCTGATGATCCTTTTGAAGATGAAGAAACTGAAGCTTGAGAAGGAAATGAGTCATACTGCACACAGCGGCTTTAACCTCCAGTCCCATTTTCCCCAAGCCACTGTTGCCTCCAGATGGACAACACTGTATGCAACTTGACATGCTGATCGCAGCACTCTGCAACTACCTTTCACAAAGTTTAGAGTGCATGAGAATTCCCCAGGGAGCTTGTTGAAAATGTGTGCTTCCAATGTCTGGGGACAGGGATACACAGAATGATCAATTTCTCCAATTGCTGGAGATGGTTTTGAAACTTTGTCCTGGAGTAGGGGAGGGAGCATAAGGTCCAGGGAGTCGAGACCCCAGGTCTGCTACTCTCCACTCTCAGCTTTGGTTTCCCTCTGCTGCAAATTGAGCTCATCATGCTAAGGCCTGAAGGTGTCTTCCAGCCCTCATGTTCCAGGGCTGTGCAGCCTTGCCTTCCCCTGCAGTGCATTCCAAGTACACTAATGGGCAGGATATAAACACCTCCTCTCTTTTCATTTCACAGGCAAATAGAGTGCATGTGTTTAGTTTAGCGGGGTGCAGGGAGTAGGAGAGGGGCTCTGGAATAAAATGGCCTTCACTCAAATCTGGATCTGGCTTTAACTATGTGACTTTAGGCAAGTTACTTAACTCCACTTTTCTGAA
>NW_007753147.1:0-219 GCF_000696425.1 Galeopterus variegatus
GAAAACTTGAGGTTATTTCCAGATAGGTGATAACACTACCCCAAATACAAATCATGTCACATAATGCTGCTTTAGTGGCAGGTCTTGCTTCAATTCCTCAAAACAGAAGTAAGTGAGAAACAAGACACATCAAAAAAGATTCAGCAGCTGTGTGCCTTCAAGTTAAACATCACTGCATCAGAAAAAGGACAGGACAGCTGTGCAAAGCCAACACATCAG
>NW_007753147.1:2350-2562 GCF_000696425.1 Galeopterus variegatus
TTTTTTTGTTTTATGGGAGTGAAATCCACATTATTACTTCTTAATATAATCCTTCAAGTAGATCACTTTTTAAAAATCTAAATGTCTACTTCAACCTGAGGAATAATATTGGTATAATTGATAATATGTTGATAAAATATTGGTAGAATAATATTCAGTAAAATATTCTGGATTTTATATGCTTGTTACTTGTTTTTCCTAATATATATATA
>NW_007753147.1:5793-6126 GCF_000696425.1 Galeopterus variegatus
AACTTGATAGCAATTCATTGCTTGCGGTACCATGTGCCAATTTTTTAAGTGCTTAGGACATTCCATCCATAACAAAGAGAATGGATGTAAACCCACAGAACGTGAAGAACAGGTACTGCTTTCCTTTGTTTTCACACCATTATCTGGAGCAATGTGTCAATCAAATTAACTTAAACCCCAAAAGGTAATAGACTTGTTTTTCTTTATACACATAAAAATACATAATTTTTTCTTTATAAATATATATTTATACATATATTTAGAATTGCAAAAATAATCATGACCTTTGGGTTATTTCCTAGAAGTTAGTGACTAATTTAATTAAGAAAACTT
>NW_007753147.1:8306-8601 GCF_000696425.1 Galeopterus variegatus
GTAAAGAGAAGGACCTTGTGACAGATGGTGAGAAGGCAGGCACGGGAAGGGGGTCAGAACTAGAGCACGAGCTCCACACAATTGCTGAAATGTTGGGTTTTTGCAGTCTGCAGTGGCTGGGAGCTAGCGCAGGGTTGCACTGTGCAGGGGTGCACCTGTGCAGGCCGGGCGCCCTGCAGACCACGAGTGGCGTTCCACTGTGTTTGTAAACCACAGGTTTTTTTTTTTTTTTTAATCTATTCATCCAATGATCGACATTTAGGTTGATTCTATCTTTAGCTGCTGTGAATAATGC
>NW_007753148.1:0-924 GCF_000696425.1 Galeopterus variegatus
TTGGAAGGCTGCTGATTATTGCTTCAATCTCATTGCTTATTATTGATCTGTTCCAGTTTTATGTCTTCTTGTTTCAGTCTTGGTAGTTTGTATGTGTCTATAAATGTATCCATTTCCTCCAGGTTTTCAAATTTGTTGGCATATATTTGCTTATAATAGTTTCTGATGATTCTTTTTATTTCTGTGGTTTTGGTTGTACTGTCTCCTTTTTCATTTATGATTTTTGTTACTTGTTTTTCTCTCTTCTTCTTTTTTTTTTTAGTTAGCCTAGCTAATTATTTGTCTATTTTATGTATCTCCTCAAAAAACCAGCTTTTTGTTTCATTGCCATTTGTATCAATTTTGGAGTCTCTATATCATTTAGTTCTGTTCTCATCTTAATCATTACTTTCTGTCAACTGATTTTGGGATCGTGTTTTTCTTGTTTTTCTACTTCTTCAAGGTATGGTGTTAGGTCATTTATTTGAAGTCCTATTCTTTGATTGCATTTATTACAATACACTTCCCTCTTAGTACTGCTTTTGTTGCCTCTCACACGCTTTGGTATAATGTGTCTTTATTTTTATTACTTTCAAGAAAGTTTTTGATTTTGTATTTAATTTTTTCTTGGACTCATATGTTGTCCAGGAGCATGTTGTTTAATTTCCATGTGTTTTTATAGTTTCCAGAACTTCTCTTGTTACTGATTTCTAGTTTTAATCTACTGTAGTCTGAGAAGACTCTTGGACTGATTTCAGTTTTTAAAAATTTGTGACCTAACATGTGGTCTATCCTGGAGAATGTTCCATGTGCTTTTTAGAATAATATATATTCTGTAGTTGTTGGATGAAATGTTCTTTAGATATCTGCCAAGTCTAATTGTCCTAAAGTGTGGATTAAATCCTGTTTTCTTGTTGATTTGTTGTTTAGATGATCTGTCCAATA
>NW_007753148.1:3299-8601 GCF_000696425.1 Galeopterus variegatus
AGAATTGCTTTGGCTATGCATGGTCTTTTGTTGTTCCATATAAATGTCTGGATAGTTTTTTCAATTTCTGAGAAAAATGTCATTGGAATTTTGCTGGGCATTGCATTGAATTTGTATATCCCTTTGGGTAGTATGGACATTTTCACAATGTTGATTCTTCCAATCCAGGGGCATGGGATATCTTTCCATCTTCTTGTGTCCTCTTTAATTTCTCTCAGCAGTGGTTTGTAGTTCTCATTATAGAGATTTTTCACATCCTTGGTTAGCTCAATTTCTAAGTATTTTATTTTTTTGGTGGCTATTGCAAATGGGCAAGCTTTCTTGATTTTTCTTTCTGCATGTTCATTATTGGAGAATAGAAATGCTACTGATTTTGGTGTGTTGATTTTGTATCCTGCTACTTTGCTGAAATTGTTTATCAGCTCCAAGAGTTTTTTTGTATAGGCTTTAGGCTGTTCGATATATAGGATCATGTCATCTGCAAAGAGGGACAATTTGATTTCATCTTTTCCAATCTGGATGCCCTTTATTTCCTTCTCTTCTCTGATTGCTCTGGCTAGTACTTCCAACACTATGTTGAATAGGAGTGGTGAGAGTGGGCATCCTTGTCTAGTTCCTGTTCTTAAAGGAAAAGCTTTCAGCTTTTCCCCATTCAGGATGATATTGGCGGTGGGTTTATCATATATGGCTTTAATTATGTTGAGATACTTTCCATCTATACTTAACTTATAGAGTCTTTATCATGAATAAATGTTGAATTTTGTCAAATGGTTTTTCAGCATCTATAGAGATGATCATATGGTCCTTGTATTTGATTTTATTGATATTGTGTATCACATTTTTGATTTGCATATGTTGAACCAACCTTACATCCCTGGGATGAATCCCTCTTGATCGTGGTGTATAATTTTGCATATGCGTTGCTGTATTCTTTTAGCTCTTATTTTATTGAGTATTTTTGCATCTATATTCATCAAGGATATTGGCCTGTAGTTTTCTTTTTTAGTTGTATGTTTACCTGGTTTTGGTATCAGGGTGATGTTTGCTTCATAGAATGAGTTCGGGAAAATTGCCTCTGTTTCAATCTTTTGGAATAGTTTGTACAGAATTGGTGTCAGTTCCTCTTTGAATGTTTGGTAAAATTCTGCTGTGAATCCATCTGGTCCTGGGCTTTTCTTTGTTGGGAACCTTCAGATAACTGCTTTAATCTCTTTTATTGTTATTGGTCTGTTCAGATTTTCTAAATCTTCCTGGCTCAGTTTTGGTAGCTTGTGTGTGTACAGAAATTTATCCAATTCCTCTAGATTTTCAAATTTGTTGGCATATAGTGGTTTATGGTAGTCTTGAATGATTCCTTGTATTTCAAATGTATCAGTTGTAATATCGCCTTTTTCATTTCTAATTTTTGTTATTTGGATCTTCTCTCTTCTTTTTTTAGTTATCCATGCTAATAGTTTGTCAATTTTGTTTATCTTTTCAAAAAACCAACTTTTTGATTCATTGATCTTTTGTATTGTTTTTTGGTTTTCAATTTCATTAAGTTCTGCTCTGATCTTAATGATTTCTTTCCATCTGCTAACTTTGGGTTTGGATTGTTCTTCCTTTTCTAGTTCTTTAAGGTGATGTGTTAGGTTGTAAGGGTGGTCGTGTGGTAGTGAACTCCTGCAGTTTTTGTTTGTCTGAAAAATATACTATTTGCCCTTCATTTCGGAAGGATAGCCTCACAGGGCAGAGTATTCTTGGCTGGCAATCTCTGTCTTTCAGTAGTTTGAATATATCACCCCATTCCTTTCTGGCTTTTAGCATTTGTGATGAAAAGTCTGATGTTAGTCTGATTGGGGCTCCCTTATAGGTGATTTGACACTTCTGTCTTGCAGCTTTTTAGATTCTCTCTTTGTCTTTGAGTTTTGCCAATTTGACATGTCTTGGAAAAGACCTTTTTGGGTTGAATACGTTTGGGGATCTTTGAGCTTCCTGAATCTGAAGATCTGTGTCTTTTCCTATACCTGGGAAGTTTTTTGCCACTATTTCTTTGAATATCTTTTCAATGCAATCTCCTTTTTCCTCCCCTTCTAGCATACACATGACTTGGATATTTGAGTGCTTAAGTTTGTCTGATATCTCAGATTTTCTTCAATGTTTTTAATTCTTTTTTCTTTTTCTTTTTTGTCTGCCTGTGTTATTTTGAATAGCCCATCTTCAAGGTCGGTCAGAAGTTCTCTCTTCTACTTCTGCAAGCCTGCTGATTAAACTCTCTGTTGTGTTTTTTATTTCATTGAATGAATTCTTCAGCTCAGCAAGGTCTGCTACATTCTTTTTCAGGGCATTGATTTCCTTGTGCATTTCTTCTTTCAGGTCCTGTATACTTTTCCTAGTTTCATCATGTTGTCTAGCTGAGTTTTCTTGTATCTCATTTAGTTTCCTTAGAATTATCACTTGAAATACCTTGTCAGACATTTCAAGGGCTTCTTGTTCTATAGGATCTAGATCTCAAGAGTTATTACCCTTTGGCGGTGTACTTTCTTGATTTTCATATTTCTGGTATCTTTCCTTTGATGTTTAGTCATTGTGGCAGGGGATTTCACAGTCCACTGGCTTGACACTATTGTCTGGCTAGGATGCTGCTGAGGCTGCCAATTTGGTATGGCTGCCTCAGTGACTGCTCGGTTGCCCACTATTGCCTCAGGTGCGTGGTTGCCTCAGATCTTGGGCCTCTCAGGGGAGGCACCTCTCTGGTCAGCACACACTCATCTGGGCTGGGGATGGAGTCAGGTGGTGGTGGCAAGGCCTACTTGCTGAGCTGTGCACTGGTGCCACAGGGCAGGTAGTCTCTGAGGATCATAGGCCTCTCTGGTTGGGCGCCTCTCTGATCAGTGTGCACTCAGTGGGGCTGGGGATGGAGTCAGGGGCAGTGGTGAGGCCTACCTGGTGGGTTGCATGGTGGCACCGCAGGGCTCGTGGTCTCCACACATCTTGGGCTTCTCCAGCTGGGCACCTCTCTGATTGGCATGCACTCAGCAGGGCTAAGGATGGAGTCTCTTGGTGTGGTTTTCTATGTGTGTATGGTTCATTGAGCTTCTTGGATGTGTGAGTTTATAATTTTCAACAAACTTAGAAAAGTATTACCTATTTTTTAAAAAATATTTTCTCTCTCCTTACTCCCTTCTTCTGTGATGCAAGCAAATTGCACATCTGTTTGATGAATTTATATTGTTCTGCAGGTCAGTGAAACAATCTTCATGTTTTTTTCTCTCAGTTTTTCTTCCTGCTCATCATTTAATGCTTTCTACTGCTATGACTACAAGGGCCCTAAATTTTTCTTCTGCAATGTACAATCTTCTGTTAACGCTACCCAGTGAATGTTTTAAATCTCAGATATTGAATTTTCCTTCTCAAAATGTTCCATTTTTAAAATATCTTTTTTCTTTTCTCCCTATATTCATAGATTACTTTAGGTACTGCAAGATATTTGTAATAGCTACCTTAGCATCTATGTCTGCTAATTCGACCATCTCTGATATTTGTTGATCTTTTTTCTATTGACTGATTTTTCTCTTATATATTGATCACATTTTCCTGTTTTATGACATAGATCTAATAATTATTTGATGCTGGGAATTATGTAGCTTACATTGAGGAGTTTCTGGATTTCACTGCCTTGGTTCAAAAAGAGTTCTGCTTTGTTAGCACATAGATTTAATTTATTTGCTCTTTAAGCTAATATTTTTAGGCATGTTTTAAGGTTTTTTTTTTTTTTTTTTTTTTTTTTTTTTTTTTGGTAGCCTTCATTTTAAGGGGTATTTAACCCTACAACTAAACTTGAGCCTTTTTGTGGTCTCTATTGAATAGTTTGTTTAGTCAATGAGGACACCACACTATTGCAGGTGGGAGTTCAAATAAATTCTGACTGTGAGTGAGGAATGGGAATCATTTAGCTTACTGTTTCCCAGTTTTTCTTCGCCCAGCTTCCTGGAGTTTCTTTCTACACATACACATCTTACCATATGGCAAAGATGCAGGGGAGCTCTGAACACACTTCTGAAGCCACTTTTCTGCATAGATCCCTTCGATCTGGAACTCTATTCCAAAACTTCCTTAGACTCCATGAACTCTGATTTTTATCTCCTCAAGTCAGATAGTCTTTCATGCTCTCCTTGGGATCCTTCTCCTTCCTCTGTGATATGGAATGTCCTTCTATAAGGAAACGGGGGCAAACATAAAACTCACCTGGTAAGTTTTCTTTTTCTAAAGGATCACAGACGTGTTGCCCGTTGTCCAATATCTAAAACAGGTGCTTCATATTATCTTATCCAATATTCTAGTTGCTGAAGACAGAAAGATAAATCTGGTACCTTTTACTCTAGCATAGTCAAAACTTGGAGTCTTTTAAGCTATTCTTTTTAGAGTGTTCATTTTGTACCTTAAATACCTTTTAAAATAAATGATCCTTATAGTGTCGGTGGATATGTAATTGTATCATGTAATGATAGAATGTTTACCTCTTCTTTCAAACATTTAAATCATTATTGTTTATCAGGAGCAGCAGTGGTTATCTGTTAAATATCACTTCAGAGACACAATAGTCTTCACCCACCCATGACAACTTGCTTAGCTTCAGAGAAATTATTATGGTGAGACTACAACATAGCATGCTTGGTGACATCATAACAGATGTCTCTTAACTCCTTGTCAAACCTTTTGAATGTTCCCAAATCACACTAATTTTGGATTTATTTAGTCATGGAAATGAGACTGAGTGCATGTGGACCAAATTCAGGTCCATTCAGATTTTATACCGTGGTAGTCCTGTTGCTGCCTAAAGAGAACAGGACTTCCTCCCACTCTCCAGTGTGGCTGCATCTTATCACCACTGCTAATTTACTATTATATATAAAGATAATGATAACTTACAGGTGCCTGGTATGGTATAAAAATTTATTCGTTTTATTCAGTTGTTCTAAACTTACAAAAAAGATGTGCAATTATCTCTCTTATAATTTAAACAAAAAGTTTTTTTGGCTATGGTTATTTGCTCTTCCTCACTTCATATTTTGGGTATTGCACTGCTTTGCCTTTCAAGAACCAGAAGAGCTGTTGTTGTATTTTTACACCTTCTAATTCATTAATTTCTGCTTTCATTCTTACAGCCTTGTTCTTTATGCTTTCTTTGATATTTTTATTTCTTTTTTTTTTCTAATTTTGGTTGTTTACTACACTTTCTTTTTGTCATGATTAGTAATGGAATGTTTTAGACTAGTAATATTCACAGAATTACAGCTTTGTCCAAGTACCCTCCCTCCCT
>NW_007753149.1:0-1164 GCF_000696425.1 Galeopterus variegatus
GGCCCCTAAAAGAATATTTTTATGATAAATAAAATCACTTTGTTATGGATACTAAACTATAGACATATTGCCTTTCGACCTATCATATCTATCTGACTTTAGTCGATTGTAGATTTTGAAAATGGGTTCATTTCCTCAAATTTTACTATAAAATGTACATCAAAAAACTATGCCTTCCTTTTGTTGAAGTGTCAAAAATATAATCTCTGTAACACTATCTTTGTATATGAATTTGGGCATAGTTTAATTACTAGACTAATAATTATTAATGTGTAATGATCATATTAAAAACCTTACAAGTAGTTTTGAAAACATTAGCCATGTGAAGGAGAACCAGAAAATATACATTGACTACAGGTTACTGATCAACCTTCTCCCCTTTCTCTCATCATCTGTTTTGACTTCTCTTGCTGGCTCTTCTACCAAGACAAGACAATCTACATGTTACCAGAATTATTATTTTAATTCAAAAGAAAATAGTTGAAATTATCATCTAATTGAATCTGCCACTTATTTCTGTACAACAGGTGATTCCAAGAGCCCAATATAGAATACAAAGATTTCCATAGTAAGCTAAATTTAACAGAGAGAGATTGAGTGCCTAATGTTTTACATTTCCTTTATTATGTTTATATTAATATTAGGCCTACTACTTAATTTCCGTTTAGTAAGGCCCAGTGATTACTTTGTTGTTTTTGGCTGCTGTTAACTACTTATAAGACTGTTTTATAGAGAATATTCTAGTATCTCAGATGTGGCCTTGTTCTATTCTAGTCCTATTAGATCCACTCTTTGTAAAGGAGAACACAGCAACACAGCATTTTATGAGTTTACTCCCCACAATTGAAATAGCAGAAAAATAGTGATAGTCTGGAATGGAATGATAAAGTTCATGGCTTAGGTAAGAGTGCTTTTTATCTTAGAAAAGCAAGGAACCCCTAACATGCATAGCATAGCTTTTTAAGAGGTAGTCATATTACAGTTCTAAGTAGGGGATAAAAAGATCATGAAACTTGGTGTTGGACTTCCCATTTTATCAAAAATGCATCCTTGTAGTATCTTTGCATAATTAACTCTTAAAATCTGAAAAAGAGATTGATGGGAGATTAAATGATTTATAGGAATCCTAAAAGCAAAGTCAGGAGAAGTCATAATTTAGAAGAT
>NW_007753149.1:2364-3377 GCF_000696425.1 Galeopterus variegatus
ATAAAAAATAAAAAGAACTGAACCTCTATAATGCATTTAGCGTTATTCCCGTTGCTGTAGATAATACTGGCAAAAATTCAGACAAAGACCCTGTCCTCATGGAACTTAGATTCTAGTGAGAGTAGATAAACAATGAACATGTAAACAAACAAGCAAATAAGATCATTTTAGACATCTCTAAGTGCTCTGAGGAAAATAAAACAGGACATTGGGATAGAGGACAGGTACTGAGCTGGGGTTAGAGGCCAAAAAAGTAGGGCTCTTAGGAGGTGATATTTCAGTTGACCCTTAAATGATAAGAGCCATGTGTCAGAGACCTTTGAACAAGCATTTCAGGCAGCCATAGGCAGAAACAAAGTTGGTGAATCCAAAGAAGAGGAAAAAGGTCAGCCTGTTTGGAGCAGAGGGAATGAGCAGGAAAGGAATCCAGATACAGTCAGCGTAGGCAGGGTATAGAGTCCTGACTTTATACGATGTAAGGATTTGTAGTCCATCCAAATTTGATTTTATTATAAATGCAATAACAAGGCATTGATAATTCTAAACAGGGAAGTTATATGACTGGACTTACATTCTTAAAAGAATCTATGAATGAATGAATGGATGAGGCTTTTCTCAATGAAGTCAGAGGACAGAAAACAGAGAATATACATTAATAAAAGAAGCGCCTGGCTTCAAACCCTTAATGTATACATTACCCAAAGCAATTTCTCAGAAACCAAATGGCATACTTCTTTATATCAAGCCATGAACAACTTGCTGGAAGTATCCTCTGGTACCAATTTACTTTCTGCAACTTATCACAGAAACTCTTTATGAGTCTTTTTAGAAAAGATAATAATGGGGAATGTCTATTTAGCCCTCTCGCCCATTTTTAATTGGATTATTTGTTTTTTTTTACTAGATTGAGTTCCTTGTGTATTCTGGATATTAGTCCTTTGTTGGATGCATAGTTTGTAAATAAGATTGAGTTCCTTGTGTATTCTGGATATTAGTCCTTTGTTGGATGCATA
>NW_007753149.1:8168-8600 GCF_000696425.1 Galeopterus variegatus
AGATTAAATGATTTATAGGAATCCTAAAAGCAAAGTCAGGAGAAGTCATAATTTAGAAGATGTTTGGCTCATAGAAAAAACTCAGTGAATGTTTAATGAAAGGTTGAATTTAACCAGTCATTTGTTCCATAAAGAACTGAACCTCTGGGGCCGGCCCGGTGGCGCACTGCTACAGTGCGCTGCTTGGGAGCGCGGCGGCGCTCCCGCCGAGAGTTCGGATCCCACATACAGACCGACCGCTCACTGGCTGAGCGAGGTGCGAGCGCAACACCGAGGGTTGCAATCCCGTTGCCGGTCCTGGTCCGGTAGGGGCGCGACACTGAGGGTTGAGATCCGTTGCCAGTCACGAAAAAAGACAAAAAGGATAAAAAATAAAAAATAAAAAGAACTGAACCTCTATAATGCATTTAGCGTTATTCCCGTTGCTGTAGA
>NW_007753150.1:0-208 GCF_000696425.1 Galeopterus variegatus
GATCTAAGTAAACTGATCAGACTGTGCTCATCGATCTAAGTAAACTCCTGAGACCGAGATCGTCGATCTAAGAAAACTCATTAGACCAAGCTCATCAATCTAATTAAACTCATCACGCCGATCTCATCGATCTAAGTAAACTCATCCGACCGAGCTCATCGTTCTAAGTAAACTCATCAGAACGAGATCATCGATGTAAGTAAACTCA
>NW_007753150.1:5782-6267 GCF_000696425.1 Galeopterus variegatus
TCGATCTAAGTAAACTCATCACACCAAGCTCATCGATCTAAGTAAACTCATCAGACCGAGCTGACCGATCAAAGTAAACTTACCAGACCGAGCTCATCGATCAAAGTAAACACATCAGACTAAGCTCATCGATCTAATTAAATTTATCAGACCAAGCTCATCGATCAAAGTAAACTCATCAGAGAAAGCTAATCAATCTAAGTAAACTCATCAGACCAAGCCCTTCGATCTTAGTAAACTCATCACACCAAGCTCATTGATCTAAGTAAACTGATCAGACTGAGCTCATCGATCTAAGTAAACTCCTGAGACAGAGCTCATTGATAAAAATAAACTCATCAGACCAAGCTCATCATTCTAATTAAACTCATCAAACCAAGCTCATCAATCTAAGTAAACTCATGAGACCGAGCTCA
Source organism: Galeopterus variegatus (assembly GCF_000696425.1). Lineage (NCBI taxonomy): Eukaryota > Metazoa > Chordata > Mammalia > Dermoptera > Cynocephalidae > Galeopterus > Galeopterus variegatus. Next base: position 6,199 of record NW_007753150.1, read on the forward strand.
TCGATCAAAGAAAACACATCAGACCGAGCTCATGGATCTAATTAAACTCATCAGGCCGAGCTCATCGAT
>NW_007753150.1:8098-8600 GCF_000696425.1 Galeopterus variegatus
ACTCATGAGACCAAGCTCAACGACCTAAGTAGAGTCATCAGGGAAAGCTAGTCCATCTAAGAAAACTCATCAGACCAAACCCTTTGATCTAAGTAAACTTATCACACCAAGCTCATCGATCTAAGTAAACTCATCGAATAGAGCTAATTGATCTAACTAAACTAATCAGACCAAGCTGATCGATATAAGTAAACTCATCAGACTAAGCTCATCGATATAAGTGCACTCATCATACCAAGCTAATCGATCTAAGTAAACTCATCAGACCAAGCTAATCGATGTAAGTAAACTCATCAGACCTAGCTAATCGATCTAGCAGGAATAATCTGACCAAGCTAATCGATCTAGGAAAACTAAACAGACCAAGCTGACCAATCTAGGAAAAATAATCAGACGAAGCTAATCAATGTAGGATAACTAATCAGACCTGACTAATCGATGAAGGAAAACTAATCAGACCAAGCAAATCAATCTCAGAAAACTAATCAGACCAAGCTAATTG
>NW_007753151.1:0-775 GCF_000696425.1 Galeopterus variegatus
CATAAATTGATACTTAGGGAGAGCTTTAGTTTTCTGGCTGGAGGATGAGTAGGAAACTTGGTACCTGGGGTTGGGAACTGGGTGAAAAACAAGACAGTAGAATAAGAAAATTATCTTGAAATATTTAATAAAACATAAATCAGGATATAAAGAGGTACTATATGGTTTCATCCCGATTTTTAAAAACATACACATATGCACATGGTTGATAATTTCTCAATTCCATGGTTACTCAATATAACATTCCTCAAAATATCTCTTCTTTACTTTTTCATGAAACAGTTTAATTTTATTTTAAGCTTCATTCTACAACAACTTTCACAAGTATTATTTCAGTCCTTTTTAGATGGTCTGTGTTTTACTCAGTCATAGATAACTTTTTTTTTTTTTTTTTAATGACAAGGTATAACAAAGAGGAGGAGAGATATATTTTGACTTTTGTGATCTGGTATATGATGAATATTTTCTAATTATTTCATGTGTGCTTGAGAAGAGTTTATAAGTATTGGATTTAGAATCTTACTTGAGTAAGATAAAGTTTCTTAATTAAGCTTGTTTACTATGTTGAACAAATCTTCTAACTCTAAATCATAGCTAATTTTTACTTTTTTTTTTCTTTTTGCAGTAATTTAGAGCTATGATGAGATCTCCAATTCTAATAGTGATTTTGTCCATTTCTCATTGTAGTTCTCTTGATTTCTACTATATATTTTTATGTGTACATATATACATATGTATAAGCATATATAATAAGTGTGCATATTAATGAAGAGAA
>NW_007753151.1:1560-1968 GCF_000696425.1 Galeopterus variegatus
CAAGATTACACATAACATAAAATGTGCCATTTTCATCATTTTAAGTTTATAGTTTTGTAGTGTTGAGTACATGCATTTTTTTTTATTTTACACTTGAAACATAATAGATTATATATATTTGTGGGGCACGGAGTTGGACATCGGTATTTGTGTACAATATGTGATGATCAAATCAGTATTATTAGCATGTTCATCATTACAAAACAATCATTTTTTGTGTCCATTACCCATTTTCTCCCTAACCCTCCTCCCCTCCTCTTCTGCCACCTCTAGTGACCATAGATCTGTTCTCTCCTTCTGAAAGTTCACTGTTTTATTGTGGTTCATTCTTTCTTTGTTTCTGTTTCTTTTTTTCTTTCTTAGCTCCCACTTATGAGTAAGAACGTGGTATTTTTCTTTCTGCACCCA
>NW_007753151.1:2806-6485 GCF_000696425.1 Galeopterus variegatus
TGGGTATATACCCAGTAGTGGAATTGCTGGGTCATATGGTAGTTCTATCTGTAGTTGTCTGAGGAACCTCCATACCATTTTCCATAATGGCCGGGCTGATTTACAGTCTCATCCACAATGTAGGAGGGTTCCCCCTTCTCTATATCCTTGCTGGCATTTGTTATTCTCTGTCTTTTTGATAATGGCCAGTTTAACTGAGGTAAGATGACATCTCAATGTGGATTTTATTTGCATTTCCCTGATACTGGGTGATGTTGAGCATTTTTTCATGTCTGTTGGCCATTTGTATATCTTCCTCTGAAAAATGCCTATTCAGCTCCTTTGCCCATTTTTTTAATTGGATTGTTTGGTCTTTTACTGTGAAGTTGTTTGAGTTCCATATATACTCTGAATATTAATCCCTCATCAGATGCATCGTTTGCAAATATGTTCTGCCATTCTGTAGATTGTCTTTTCACTCTTTGGATTGTTTCCTTTCCTGTGCAGAAGCTTTTCAGTTTGATAGAATCCCATTTCTTTATTTATTTCTTTTGTTGCCTGGGCTTTGGATGTCATATTCATAAAGTCTTTGCTCAGTCCTACTTCCTGAAGTGGTCTCCCTGTTTTCTTTTAGGAGTTTCATAGTTTCATGTCTTGTATTTAAGTCTTTAATCCATTTTGAATTGATTTTGGTATGTGGTGAGAAGTATGGGTCTAGTTTTATTCTTCTACATAGGGTGTCTGGTTTTCCCAGCACCATTTATTGAAGAGGCATTCTTTTCCCTAATGTATGTTCTTGGTGCATTTGTTGAAGACCAGTTGGCTGTAAGTATGCAGGTTGAGTTCTGGGTTCTCTATTTTGTTCCATTGGCCTGAGTGTCTGTTTTTATGCCATTACCATGCTGTTTTGGTTTCTATAGCTTTGAAGTATAATTTGAAGTCAGGTAGCATTATGCCTCCAGCTTTATTTTTTTATTGCTCAGTATTGCTTTTGATCTTTTATTGTTAGTGTATAGGACCACAACTTATTTGTGTGTATTGATTTTGTATCCCACAACTGTGCTGAGCTTGTCTATTAATTTTAAGCATTTGTGTGTGTGTAATATTAGCAGTTTTCCATATATGATCATATCTACCATGAACACAAATAATTTTACTTCTTTTTTTATTATTTGGATGTCATTTATATATTTTTCTTGCCTAATTGTTCAAGGTTGGACTTCCAGTGCTATCTCGAATAGCAGTGAAAAAAAATGAGCATCCTCGTCTAGTTCCTAATCTTTTCAACAAAAACAGAAATGCTTTGTTTTACCATTGAGTATGATGTTAGCAGTGGGAAATTTGTATACTGTCTTTATTATGTTGAAGTAGCTTCCATCTATTCCTAGTTTATCAAGAACTTTTATTATGAGACAGTGTTGAATTTTTTCAAATGTTTTTTTCTGCATCAATTGAGAAAATCATGTGGTTTTTGTCCTCATTATGCTAATGGCATATATTAACTCAACTGATTTTCATATGGTGAATCATCCTTGCATTCCAGGAATAAATCCCATTTGGTCATGGTGTAGAAATCTTTTTAATATGCTATTGAATTATGTTTGCTAGTATTTTGTTGAAAATTTTTGCATCAATATGAATCAGGAATATTGTTCAGTAGCTTTCTTTTTATCCAGCGCCTCTGTTTCTTCCTTTTCAATTTTTTGGAAGAGTTTGATGGTAAGTTTAACTTTTTTCTTTTTTTTAACTTTCATAATTCATTTCTAAATATTTGGCAGAATTCACCAGTAAAACCATTCAGTCTGGGCTTTTCTTTGTTCAGAAGTTTTTGATTTGTGATTTAATCTCCTTATTAGTCATATACCTGTTCAGATTTTCTATTTCTTCATGATTTGATATTTGTGATTGTATGTTTCTAAGTATTTATTTATTCTAGGTTACTCAATTTAGTGTACAATTGTTCACAGTATACTCTCATCCTTTTTATTTCTGTAAAATCTGTTGCAATAATCCCTTCTTAATTTTTTACTTTATTTTTGTCTTTTTTTCCCTCCCAGTTAATATAGCTAACATTTTGTCAATATTGTTCATTTTTTCAAAGAACCAACTCTTGTTTTTATTGATTTTCTCTGTTGTGTTTCTAATCTTTGCTTTAAAAAAAAAAACTCAACTCTAATCTTTATTCTTTTCTTTCTTCTGCTGGCTTTGGGTTTAGTTTGCTATACTTAAGTTCCTTAAGGTATAAGCTTAGGCTGTTGATTTGCGATTCTTCTTCTTTGTTAATGTTAATGTTTATATCTATAACTTTTCCTCCTAGCACTGTTTTCACTGCATCCAGTAAAATGCTATGTTGCATTTTTCTTTGATTTCTCTAAATATATTTTATAATTTACCTTGTTATTCTTTGGTCTTGGACTGTTTCAGAGTATGTTGTTTATTTTCACAGTAATAGATTTTCTAGTTTTCCTTCTGCTATTGATTTCTATTTTCACTGAAATCATTGAAATTTCCACTGTCATACTTTGTATGATTTCAGTCTTTTACAATTTATTAACATTTGTTTTGTGTCCTAATATGCACTACTGGTTTTTCTATCCATTATTGAAAGTGGTATATTAAAATCTCCTACTATTATTTCAGAACTTTCTATTTCATCTTTCAATTCTGTCAGTGTTTGCTTTGTGTATTTAGGAGCTCTGATGTTTTATGCTGTGTGTTCATACTTATTTTATCTACTAAGGGAATTGACCCTTGTATCCCTGTATGAGGGTACTTCAAACACAGTATTGTGAATATAATTAAAAATACTTAAAATGGCAAACCTTATATCTATTTCACCACAATAAAAAAAAAAATCATGGAAAGATTTATATTATCCTTTCACTCTATTTTTCCATGAACTTCTTGAAATACCCCCATATAATGTTCTTCTTCATCTTTTATAACAGTTCTTGACTTAAACTTTATTTTGTCTCATGCTAGTATAGCAACTTCTGCTCTCCTTTGGTTACTATTCACATGGAATATTTTTTCCATCCTTTCACTTGCAACCTATGCACATCCTTACATGTAAAGTGAATTTCTTGTAGAAAGCATATAATTGGATCCTGGTCTTAAAATTCATTCTGCCATATATGAGGGGTCTTCAAAAAGTTTATGGAAAGATTTGTGTTATCTTTTAATTCTATTTTTCTACAAACTTTTCGAAGTATCCTCATATATCCTTTGGTAAGTTTAAATCATTTACATTTGAAATAATTACTGATAAGAAAGAACTTACTATTGCCATTTTGTTATTTGTTTTATATCTCTTATTAATCGTTTGTTTCTAATATCCTCCATTACTACTTTTCTTTATTTTGATTTTTTGTACAGACACATTTTGATTCCTCTCTCATTTCCTTTTGTGTATGTTCTATAGATATTTTCATTGTAGTTACCATGGGGATTACATAAAACATTTTAAAGTTATAGCATTTTATCTTCAACTTATAACAACTTAACTTCAATTATCTATAAAATCTTTACACCTTTACAGATTCTCTCACTCACATATTATGTAATTGATGTCACAAATTGCATGTTTATATAGTATGTGACCATTAACATAGATTTATATATTATTGCTTTTATATTTTAAATTCTATAACATAAAAAAATGTGGTTACAGATCAAACTTGCAAAAGGTTAGCTTTTTATA
>NW_007753151.1:7349-8600 GCF_000696425.1 Galeopterus variegatus
GTTGTCTAGCAGGCTTCAGGCTAGAGTGCCTTGTACTGAGATAGTGGCTAATCGGAAGCCTATGCCTTAACCTACCATATGTTATTGGACCACAAGGACTGTGCCACCTTGCATACCACTGCTTTCAAAATTGCTCTTTACTCTGAACTCTCCCTAAAAGTCTCATAAACCCCCTGCTTTCCTTAGTTCAGGGGAACGGATCTGGCTCAGTCTCCCTTCCTAGTTACTGGAATAAAGCTTTTACCTGAAACGGCTCCTGGCTTGGGTCTCTCTGTTTTCTCCATCTTGCCAAACCTAACAGTTACCTGACAGGAACTACATAGCAAAAGTAGAACTGGTAGGAAAAAAGTAACTGACTGGGGAAAAAAAAAAAAAAAAAGAGGTTAAAAAATAAGTGCTGCAACTCTGCACTAGGAAGCAAATAGAAGTCCAGGAAAATGACAGTGACATGGACGCAGAGGACAGAGAACAAGGTTAAAGATTCAGGGAGAGAGGGTGCTAATGAGAGCTGATCAGGGAAGAGCCAAGTGGACAAGGGTCAGTACTCCAGTATGAAACTGTAGTGCTATGGCAGGAGGGTATCTGTATAAGATTCAAGGCTACAGCCCATTTTGCACACAGACCACCTTAGTCATAGTGAGTACGCGAAGCATCTACAACTAACTTGCAGACATTGGAGGATAGGCTGCACCCCCAATAAAGGATGGGAAGAGGAACCAGAGACTTTGACAGTACACACCCATACCCTAAACACTGCAAGAATTGCCTGTTTCCAGACATGATTCCACCACACCCACCATGAGACAACTCAGACATCATCATGAAAGGGGAAGAACTGGGTTGCATTCCCTAGTGCAGCAGTCCCTCATCTATTTTCCACTGTGACACATTTGGCAATTTAGTCCCTCTTTCTCATACACATCCAAGAACAGCACTTTCACATAGCCCACTCATTCATGCAGGCACGTTCAGTCTATTAAATTGTCCGTAACATGTGTAACACTGTTTGTCATTTTTCTCTTGTAGGCTGTGCTATAATTTGAGATATGGTGAATGAATACAAGAAATTTGTTCTACTGGTAGGATTACAGGCCATCGATGGTTATGAATTTCACATAATTAATCTTTACTGGCCCATGACTTAAAATTGACTAAAAAATTGGAAGATGAATATAACAGAATTAAGATTGCTGACTTGATGGAAAAAAAAGTTCCAAGGTGCTGGCTGTGTGTAAAAACTAATGGAATTGT
>NW_007753152.1:0-274 GCF_000696425.1 Galeopterus variegatus
TTTTGGCAACTGGCCAGTCCAGGGATCCAAACCCTTGACCTTGGTGTTACAACACTGCATTATAACTAACTAAGCTAACAGGTCAGCCCACAATGGTGTGAAGTAGTGGGAAAGTTCATATTCTTCCATGTGGATATCTAATTATTAAAGCACCATTTATTGGAAAGAGTTTTCCCCAATGAATCTCATTATCTAATCTTTGTTTCTAATATTCAGAAATACATTTGATATTTGTATATTAATCTTGTGTCCAGAAACCTTACTAACTTCACCT
>NW_007753152.1:5847-6406 GCF_000696425.1 Galeopterus variegatus
AACGTTTTTATTGTAATTGGCTTTTAAATCAACACAGAAAGCTAAATTTATAACCTATGAGGTGTGAAAGCAACCTAATTGTATGGAACTCAAAACCTTGGTATAATTTGATGATGTTCACAGCCCACAGGAGTCTAGTTAAGTTATACTGAACCCAAAACATTATTAATGCTATTATTTACAAAATACCATTTTAGAGTTTATAATAGTGTTTGTCTTTCCAGACTCCAAAGGGAAAGGAGCTGTCAAGGTAGTCACTTCTGGATATCAGTAACTTCTGTCTACGGCATATTTCTACATGGATACAATGTATGAGTGGTAGGGTGCTGGGGAGCCAGGAGGTACCATTATGGTTATCGCAGTACATTGGAAAACAGGGCAGCTGGCTCGCTAAAGTCCCCGAACTGGGATTTCTCTACACCATTGATATATGAGGATGTGTAAATCAGGGACTCTTTGGGTATGGGTTGAGAAAGGAAGACATTATTAGGCAGGTAGAAAGTTGCTTTTAGTCCATTTTACGTGATACTATAGAAGAACTAGGCAATCATGACAGTCA
>NW_007753152.1:8273-8599 GCF_000696425.1 Galeopterus variegatus
GTATAATCAGAGTTCTAGAAAGAAGAGAAAGAATGGAGTTCAGAATTTCCAGAACTGATGATGTCACCAATTCAGACGCAGGCCAATCAAAGAAAACAATAAAGATGGATTTAAAATAATCTATACCTAGGTACTTCATAGTGGTAGAACTATAGAAAACTAAAGACAAAAAGAAAAATTTTAAATATATCCAGAGAGAAAAGACAGATTTCCTTTCAAGATTACTTTCAAAATTCAAATTGTAACTAGGGAACCTAGAAGACATTGTAATGATGTTGACAATGTATGGAAAGAAATAATTGTAAACTTAGAATTCTTCATCAGTG
>NW_007753153.1:0-2658 GCF_000696425.1 Galeopterus variegatus
CACGGAAAAAAGACAAAAAGGAAAAAAAAAATCCTTTGTCAGATGTATATTTTGCAAATATTTTCTGCCACTCGGTTGGTTGTCTATTTACTCTATTGACTGTTTCTTTTGCTGTGCAGAACATCTTAGTTTGATATAATACCATTTGTTTATTTTTCCTTTACTTGCCTGTGTTTTGAGGGCCTATTCATAAAGTCTGTATCCATTCCTACTTCCTGGATTGTTTCACCTATGATTTCCTTATGGAGTTTTATTGTTTCTGGATGTATATTTAATTCTATAATCCATTTTGTTATATGGTGAAAGGTATAGTTTCATTCTCCTACCTATGAGTATCGAGTTTCCCCAGCACCATTTGTTGAAAAGGGAGTCTCTTCCCCAGTATGTGGAATTGCTGCATTTGTCAAAGATCCAATAGCTGTAGGCATATGGATTAATTTCTGGGTTCTCTATTCTATTCCATTGATCCATGTGTCTATTTTTATGCCAGTATCATGCTGTTTTGGTTATTATAGCTTTATAATATTGTTTAAAGTCAGGTAGTGTTATGCCTCCAGCTTCATTTTTTTTCTCAGGATTGCTTTGGCTATGCATGATCTTTTGTATTCTATATAATAATCTGGAAAGCTTTTTCCATCTCTGAGAAAAATGTCATTGGAATTTTGTTGGGATTTGCATTGAGTCTGTAGATCACTGTGGGTAATATGGACATTTTCACAATGTTAATTCTTCCAGTCCAAGATCATGGGATATATTTTCATCTTCTTGTGTCCTCTTTAATTTCTCTCAACACTGGTTTGTAGTTTTCTTCATAGAGATTTTTCATATCCTTCATTAGCTTTATTCCTAAGTATTTTATTTTTTTGGTGGCTATTGTAAATGGGCTAGCTTTCTTGATTTCTTTTCCTGCATGTTCACTATTGGAGTATAGAAATGCTACTGATTTTTGTGTGTTGATTTTGTATTTTGCAATTTTGCTGAAATCATTTATCAACTCCAAGAGTACTTTTATACAGGCTTTAGGCTGTTTAATATTTAGGATCATATCATCCACAAAAAGGGACAGCTTGACTTCATCCTTTCTAGTCTGGATGCCCTTTATTTCCTTCTCTTCTCTGATTGCTCTGGCTAGTACTTCCAACACTATGTTGAATAGGAGTGATGAGAGTGGGCATCCTTGTCTAGTTCCTGTTCTTAAGGGAAAAGCTTTCAGTTTTTTCCCATTCAGGATGATATTAGCAGTGGGCTTATCATATATGGCTTTAATTATGTTGAGATACTTTCCGTTTATGCCTAACTTGCATAGAGTCTTTATCATGAACGAATGTTGAATTTTGTCAAATGCTTTTTCAGCATCTATAGAGATTATCATATAGTTTTTATCTTTGCTTTTATTGATGTAGTGTATCACATTTATTGATTTGCATATATTGAACTAACCTTGCATCCCTGGGATGAATCCCAGTTGATCATGGTGTATAATTTTGTGTATGTGTTGCTGTATTCTGTTAGCTAGTATTTTATTGAGGATTTTTGCATCTATATTCATCAGGGATATTGGTCTGTAGTTTTCTATTTTTGATGCATCTTTTCCTGGATTTGGTATCAGGGTTATGCTCGCCTCATAGAATGAGTTTGGGAGAATGGCTTCTGTTTCAATCTTTTGGAACAGTTTGTAGAAAATTGGTATCAGTTTCTCATTGAAAGTTTGATAGAACTGTGCAGTGAACCTGTCCAGTCCTGGGCTTTTCTTTGTAGGGAGCCTTCTCATAACAGCTTTAATATCTTTCACTGTTAATGGTGTATTCAAAACAAACAAAAACTGCAGGAGTTCACTACCACATGAACAGCCCTACAAGAAATTCTCAAGGAAGTACTGGGTTTGATACCACAAAAACAACCATCAATGCCATGAATACTCAAGAAAGAACAATACTTACCAGCATAACAAAAATGCTAACAAAAGAGAAAAAAATAGTTTATCTGTCATCCCAAGTAACCAACAAATACAGAAGACAAACAGAATATTTGAAAGAAAGGAACAAAAAATACTTAACACATCTAAACAAAAATCAATAAAATGCTAGGAGTAAATCGACATCTTTCAATAACTCTAAATGTAAAGGGATTAAATTCCCCACTCAAAAGACATAGACTAATTGACTGGATTAAAAAGATGGACCCAACAATATGCTGCCTTCATGAGACTCACCTCACCTGTAAAGACACACATAGACTAAGAGTGAAAGGATGGAAAAAGATATATCATGCAAATAGAAATGAAAAACGAGCTGGAGTAGCTATTCTTATATCAGATAGAGTATACTTTAAAGCAAAAACCATAAAAAGAAGGCCACTATGTAGTGATAAAAGGATCTATCAACCAAGAAGATATAACAATCATAAATATATATATACCCAATGTTGTAGAAGCCAGATTTATAAAGCAAACACTATTAAATCTAAATAATGAGATAGACACTAACACCATAACAGCATGGGACCTGAACACCCCACTCTCATCATTGGACAGATCATCTACACAAAAAATCCATAGAGAAACATAAGATCTAAACAACACTTTATTTTTATTTTTATTTTTTCCTTTTTTTTTTTTGTCTTTTTTCGTGTCCGGCAACGGACCGCAACCCTCAGTGT
>NW_007753153.1:3587-8599 GCF_000696425.1 Galeopterus variegatus
GAGCACCGCCACGCTCCCAAGCGGCGCACTGTAGCAGTGCGCCACCGGGCTGGCCCATCTAAACAACACTTTAGACCAATTGGACTTGGCAGATATCTACAGAACATTTCATCCAACAACCTCAGAATATTCATTCTTCTCGTCAGAACATGGAACATTCTCCAGGATAGACCACATGTTAGGTCACAATGCAAGTCTCAACAAATTCAAAAAAATTGAAATTATTTCCTGTATTTTTTTAGATCACAATGGATTAAAATTAGAAATCAATAGTAAATGAAACTCTGGAAAGTATACAAACACATGGAAATTAAACAACATTCTACTTAATGACATGTGGTTCCAAGAAGAAATTAAACAGGGAATCAAAAAGTTTCTTGAAACTAATGAAAATAATGAAACATCTTACCAAAACCTGTGGGATACTGCAAAAACAGTATTAAGGGGGAAATTTATTGCATTGAGTGCTTACTTCAGAAGAATGGAAAGATGGCAAATAAACAACCTAACACTTCACCTTAAAGATCTAGAAATAAAAGAGCAATCCAAACCCAAAGTTAGTAGATGGAAAGAAATGATTAAGATCAGAGCATAACTAAATGAAATAGAAACCCCAAAAACAATACAAAGGATCAATGAATCAAAACGTTGGTTTTATGAAAAGGTAAATAAAATTGACAAACCTTTAGCAAGGTTACTAAGAAAAGGAGAGAGAAGACCCAAATAACAAAAATCAGAAATGAAAAAGGTGATATTACAACTGACACCTCAGAAATACAAGGAATCATTAGAGACTACTATAAACAACTATATGCCAACAAATTTCAAAATCTGGAGGAAATGGATAAATTTCTGGACACATACAAACTACCAAAACTGAGGAAACAGAAACAACTTGAATTCAAGCTCCATGAGTATATGGACCTTTACTCTCATTATTTTTTTATTAATTTTTTTATTGAAGCATAATCGATTGTACCTATTTTGGGGGAACAGTGCTGACGACCATCACCTGTGTACAACATGTGTTGATAATGGTCATTATTACAAATAGTAATTATTCTTCATACCTCTTCCCCAATCTCTCCTCACCCCCATCTCCCTCCTCCTCTCCTACCTCTGGTAACAATAGATTTATTTTCTCCTTCTGAAAGATCAGCATATTATTGTGGCCTTTTCTTTCATCTTTCCTTCCTTCCTTCCTTCCTTCCCACTTATTTATTTTTTTGCTGCAGAAAGATTTTATTAATTTATTTTAATTTTTATTGAATCATAATTGATTATACATATTTTGGGGGTTCAACACTGACATATGTTGATCAAGTCAATATTACTAAAACATATATTGGTACAAATCATTCTTATTCTTTATGCCCCTTGTCCAATCTCTCCCCATCCCCCTCTCCCTCCCCCTTCCCCCTCTCCCCCTCTAGTTGCCCTAGATTTCTTCTCTCCTTCTGAAGGAGTAATGGTTATTCTGTTGATTTGTTGCTTAGATGATCTGTACAATGCTGAGAGGTGTGATCAGGTCCCCCAGTATCATCATAGAGCAGATGCTTCTGTCACTGAAATGGGCTTTGCAGAGAGAGACATCCTCTTCTTTTCTTTATCTCTGCTGGTGACTCTTTTGTGTGCATGCACTCCAGTGGCTGTTGGACCATCTGCGTGGTGGTTGTGGCATCTAGCCGCTTTCAAGGCAGCCATGGTTATTGTGGTGGCTGTGGTGGGCCACCCACATGGAGGTGATGTTTATGGCATGTTCCTTGGCGCCGGTGGTGTGCCTTTTTGTGGGGTGTGTCTGGTCCCCTTCTCCATGCCTCTGGTCCCTGGGCAGGCCCTGAGGCACTGGCGCAGTGTGCCTGGTTGTAGGAGGGTGGTCTGGTCCCCTTCTCCATGCCCCAGGTCCCCAGATGGGCCCCGAGGTGCTGGCATGGTGTGTCTGGTTGTGGGAAGGGGATCCAGTCCCCGGCTCCATATCTCAGGTCACCGGGTGAGCCCCAAGGTGCTGGCACAGTGTGCCTGGTTGTGGGAGGGCGGTTCAGTCCCCTTCTCCATGCTTTGGGTCCACAGGCAGGCCCTGAAGTACTGGCGCAGTGTGCCTGGTTGTGGGAAGAGGGTCCAGTCCCCAGCTCCATACCTCAGGTCACTGAGCAGGCCCTACGGTGCTGGCATAGCATGCCTGGTTGTAGAAGGGGGGTCTGATCCCCTTCTCCATGACTCAGGTTCCTGGATGGGCCCTGAGGCTCTGGCGTGGTGTGCCTGGATGTGGGAGTGGGGTCCGGTCTCTGATTCCAAGCCCCCAGTTCACAGGCAGGCCCCAAGGCACTGGTGGTGTGCCTGGGCCAGAACTTATTTTTTGTCCTTTGCTTATTTCCAAAACAGGGGAACTTCCTGTGGGAACCAGTACTTGAACTGTGTGGTTGAGCTAAATTGCTACTTTGCTGCTGATTCCCTAGGGAAGGCCACTTATTTATTTTTTTGCTGCAGAAAGATTTTATTAATTTATTTTAATTTTTATTGAATCATAATTGATTATACATATTTTGGGGGTTCAACACTGACATATGTTGATCAAGTCAATATTACTAAAACATATATTGGTACAAATCATTCTTATTCTTTATGCCCCTTGTCCAATCTCTCCCCATCCCCCTCTCCCTCCCCCTTCCCCCTCTCCCCCTCTAGTTGCCCTAGATTTCTTCTCTCCTTCTGAAGGAGTAATGGTTATTCTGTTGATTTGTTGCTTAGATGATCTGTACAATGCTGAGAGGTGTGTTCAGGTCCCCCAATATTATCATAGAGCAGATGCTGCTTCTGTCGCTCTGGAATGAGCTTTGTGGAGAGAGATATCCTCTTCTTTTCTTTAGTCTCTGCTGGTAACTCTCCTTGTGTCAATGTACTCCAGTGGCTGGTGGACCATCTGCACAGTGGTTATGGCATCTAGCCACTTTTGCAGCAGCAACCATGGGTATTGCCATGGCTGTTATGGGCCACCCACATGGAGGTGACGTGTTTGGCATGCTTCTTGGTGCTGGTGGTGTGCCTGGTTGTGGGCAGAGGGTCCAGTCCCCAGTTCCATGCCTCAGGACCCGAGGTTGGCCCCGTGGCACTGGCAGTGTTAGTACCCGCTTTTGAGTGAAGACACGTGATATTTCTCTTTCTGTGTCTGGCTTATTTCACTTAACAATTTTCTATAGGTTCATCCATGTTCCTGCAAATGGCAGAATTTCATTCTTTTTTTGGCTGAGTAGTATTCCATTGTGTATATATGCCACAACTTCCTTATTCAGTTGTCCATCAGAGGACATTTAGGTTGGTTCCATAGTTTGGCTATTATTTGTTTCCCAAGTATCTAGAGAAATTGGTAAAGGGCCACAAAATATGACTACATTGTGTAGTGTTAAATTTGCTAATGATCCTGATTTGAGCATCGTATATTGCACACAGGTATTGATATTCAACACTGTATCCCACAGATATGTACAATCAATTATGCTTCAATTAAAAAATTGAAATGAGCCAGTTGTGTGGTAGTAATAATAGAGATTTAAAATAATAGCATAGTGGCAGATCCCTGATTTACACCTAGATTTTGGTTCCAGGGTCCATGGTCGATAAACATTTTTGAATTAATGAGTAAATAAAAGAATGAATGAATAAAATGTGTTACTTCTCAGTCTCTAATTCATGATAAGATGGTATTTGTATCTAAGAAGAAATGCAATTTACACTGTACTTGCAGTGTCTGTTAAACTGAATATAACTGAATCTAAGTGGAGTGAAATTAATAATACTTTCCTTTTTTAATAACAGTAAATGTTACTGCCTATTCCTGTTGTGTTTAAATATAAACTCCATTAAAACTGGTTTCCCCCTTGATTGTACATCTAAGCAATTAAAGCAGTTTCTTAACTCTAAGAAATGGCACTCACCTTTAAAAGCCCCAAGAAAGAGCGCAAATATTTAGTCCTAGTTTTACACAATGGCAATTTTCCCCTCTGCATAATACCATTGCATTAATACCATTGGCCAGAGTTGTGGTATAAATACAATGGGATTATGCAGAAGGGAAAATTGCTATTGTCACATTGTCATGTGTCCAATTTTGGAGTCACATGTCTCCAAAAATAGCCAAAGGAGGAGGACTAAACATTAAGCTTAAAAATAAAATAAAAGGACAAAGATCTAGATACTCTGACATGTCATATCAGCCTGACAGTGCTGCAGATTCTATTTCAGTTACACTGCATGCAGGCCAGTGGGTATATCCAAGAAGTCCTTGGTCTCCTATTAACTTGAGAATCACCAGCAGTTGGGATTTTGTCAAATACTTTGCCAACTGGCCTCACCAATCATGTCCCTGGAGACTTGAAAACTTATTTAGATGATAAAATATCTCCTTTTGGAAATTTATGTGAGTTGAAAGGCCATATTCTTCTGTGCTGGCCTGTCCTAGTGTAATGAATACAGTTGTGTGTACTCCATATTAAGAGGATTGTGGAGCTTTCCTGGGACAAGGCAGCCTGACAGAAAGAAGATGTGGAAATGAAGATGAAGAAGCCAGAGATGTTGAGCTTGTAGAAGATCCGGGCTTCTGAATTTACTAGCTCTATTCCCCTGGGCAATTCTACACATCTGAAGCACTCCAGACCTAGATTTTTCATCTATAATTTGTGTTTGCAATGTTCTTTTGAGAGTCAACTAGAAAATGTATAGGAAAGTGCCATATAAATGATCAAGTTCTATCTCACTTTCATTATTTTATTATCTAAACTGCTAGTGAGGCCAAATTTTTGGTCAAAAAAGTAGTATACCTTGACTTTAGGCCAATTAAACTGATTTCAGACTTCTGATCTCCAGAACTGTAAAAGAAAAAAAGTCTGCATTGTTTTAAGCCACCAAGTTTTTGGTAATTTGTTATAGCAACAGCAGGAAACTAATACAGGGGGCAAACCATGAAGGGCCTGAGTACCAAATAAAGGAGTGTGAATTAAAAAAAAAAAAAAAAGGAG
>NW_007753154.1:0-2916 GCF_000696425.1 Galeopterus variegatus
TGGGACAACATAACAGGTCCTATATGTTTTTAGGCACAGCTGGCAAATGTGATCAGTAGCTGGTAGCAGTGCCAGCGTGAAATAAATGATTAACATGTGTATGTACACATGCAGTAAAAGTAGAAGGTACAACATGGGGGCCGGCCCAGTGGCGCACTGCTACAGTGTGCCGCTTGGGAGCGTGGCGGCGCTCCTGCCGAGGGTTCGGATCCCACATACAGACTGGTTCCTGCTCACTGGCTGAGCGAGGGGTGGGCGCAACGCTGAGGGTTGCGATCCCGTTGCCGGTCCGGTCCGGTCCGGGCGCAACACTGAGGGTTGCAATCCGTTGCCAGACACGAAAAAAGACAAAAAGGAAAAAAAAAAAAAAAAAAGAAGGTACAACATGGAAAGAATTGTCCTGGGTAGCTACTTTTTAAAATGGAAAAAAATAGTACTCCTTGTCAGCTTTCTTACCTGGTATTTTTAAATTCCCCTACTTCCATCTTTCTCGTGTAATGGGCTTTAGTTTTGATTTTAAGCTTTTGGTTGCTGGGATTCAGATCTTTCATTAATCAACTTGTAAGACTGGCCAACAGAAATGTATTTACCTAGGGACAAAGTGTCCTCTAGTAGAGAAGTGATCTTAAGGTGAAATAGAGTCAGAGAAATGACTGGCTTGATAACAAAGACCTGTGTGAAGTGTGTGTGCCTGTGTGTGCACATGCCTGTGTGTGCACATGCCTGTGTGTGTGTGTTTGTGTGTGTGCACATACTGAGAAGAGAGCAGCATTTGTCTCTGTAGTTCTCAATGCCATCAAGTCTGGGTCCTCAGGAAGTGGGGAAGAGAGAACAGTGCTGTACGTACATACCAAGAAGGCTGTTTTCTCTTGGGGCATCTATAACAATGTATTGTATCCATGTTCCAAAGTTTGACACCAAAGGTTCCTACATGGAAGACAGATTATATTTATTTCCTTGGGAACTTCAGCATTCTCAGCCTGGTTTGCTGTCTAGATGGCATAAGAGTATCAGAAGCAGCCACAGTAGATGGCATAAATAGCTAGTGATTGGTCTCTGGTGTGAACATGGGGTGGACTGGATGTCCAGCTGAGCCAGATCTCACCAAAGGGACATAAAGCAACAAAGAACTGGTGAGATGGCATGGGCCACAAGCCTCTGACAGGCCTTGTTTTTTGGCCATGAGAGACAATTCATGGGCACTCCCAGATATATCAAAATAATGCTCTGAGGTGGGTAGAAATCACTCAGGTGTGGATGGGAGCCCCATGGAAGCAGGCTTTATTTCAATCAGTTTCATAGTGTTTATATAGCCTCCAGGTTTGTGGAAGCTACCCTTAGCATGGATCATACCCAACTTGTTTTCATGCAGTAAACTATGTATTCTTCAGGATCAAAGTGACTCTATTTTGGTAAATGAGGTACCTATGTGAATTGCTTTTACACTTTTAGACTATTAGTGGGAACTATTTGGCAATGAGGAAGGGATTGCTTTATATGTTTCTTTCTTTAGTCCACACCATTTATCCTGTTTTCTTCCACTGACTTCTGTTGTTCCATGAGTGTCTCTAAAGAGCAATGCAAAATGATCCTATACACTTTTCACCCATTATTTAAAACTATAGTTTCCAATAGTCATCACCTCATCTATCTTTCAACCACAAGTTTCATTTTATTAAAATTGTCTCAAAACATAGCCCTGATGAGTCTTGCTTTCTGTCAAAATATTTTAAATTCAATGATATGAGCTTTGAGTATTTTGTAATAAAAATATAGACAAAAAAGGCATTTTTCTTTCTGTATTTGGGGGCATTGGTGAGACATCCACCCTCAAGAACTTGGGAACAGGAAAAAAAAATTACTTTTGGGAGGTGAAACTAATAAAGCCCACTCACTTGGTGTGGTCAAACATTTCTGGAGATCAACCAACAACTTGTCTGTAATCCTGTGTTGTTATACCTTAGACTTTAATTAGAATTAGATAATGTCTTAGGGATCCAGGGCTAAAACAAAAATGTAGTTTAATAAGCAATGACCTAACGAATTGATCACACTCTATTTGGGCAGACAGTGAACAGCTACCTACTTTATTGCATGCTTAGCTAGAATTAAGTTTATAAATATTATCTCATTTAAATCTTCCAACATTCCTGATAGGAAGGTTGATAATATCTTATCATACCCATTCTATAGATGAAGAAATGGTGGCTATGAATGATTATGCAATTCCCCCAAGTTAATTTTTCTAAGTAACAGATCCAGAATTTTATTCATGGCTGTCTGATTTCAAAGGACAGGATATATAAAATACTAGGACTGTATGTATCAAAAGTCACTAAAGAAGATTTCTGGGCCACCCCTATTTTAATTCAATTGGTCTTTGGATGGAGAGGGAATAGGAGAGTAAGGAATTTGTGCCTTTTCAAAGTTTAGTAAGACATTCTGCTATGCATTCAAGCATGGGAATCAGTGACCCATAAGTAGAAAAAACAAGCCATGCCCATTTAAGCACATTGTTTAGGTGAGTAGTGCTCTGCCCAGCCAGCAAGAGGTCTACCCTTTCAATAGACATGACCATTTATGGAAATGTAAAATTTTGATACTTTTACACTACTTAACATTCTTTTTCTTTTTTTTTTTGTCTTTTTCCGTGTCCAGCAACGGATCGCAACCCTCAGTGTTGCCCCCGTACCGGACGGGGGACCGGCAACGGGATTGCAACCCTCGGTGCCGCTCCCGTGCCTTGCTCAGCCAGTGAGCGGGAACCGGTCCGTATGTGGGATCCGAACCCTCGGGCGGGAGCGCCGCCGCGCTTCCCAAGCGGCACACTATCCAGTGCGCCGCCGGGCCGGCCCACTACTTAACATTCTTACTTTATAACAAAATTTCCTTGTTCTGGTTCTAGTCCACCAAATC
>NW_007753154.1:8181-8599 GCF_000696425.1 Galeopterus variegatus
GACCGGCAACGGGATCGCAACCCTCGGTGTCATGCCCGCACCGCGCTCAGCCAGTGAGCGGACTGGTCTCCACATGGGATCCGAACCCTCAGCAGGAGCGCTGCCGCGCTCCCAAGTGCTACACTCAACCAAGTGCGCCACCGGGCCGGCCCCTGGTCATTCTTAAAGGAAAAGCTTTCAGCTTTTCCCTGTTCAGGATGATATTGGCACTGGGTTTCTCGTATATGGCTTTTATTGTGCTGAGATACTTCCCTTCTATAACTAATTTGCTGAGAGTCATAAAGGATTGAATTTTGTCAGCTGTTTTTCTGCATCAATTGAGATGATCATGTGGCTTTTGTCCTTTATTTTTTGTCAATGTGGTGTATCACATTTATTGATTTGCATATGTTGAACCATCCTTGCATCCCTGGGATGA
>NW_007753155.1:0-207 GCF_000696425.1 Galeopterus variegatus
TATGCATCCGATTTACAGATGAGGAAAGCGAGACCGCAAAGCACTGCCTGCCCTGTGTCTGGTCTCACAGCTGGCAGGCGGCATGGTCAGGATTTGAGCCCGTGTCCGCCTCCATCGCACCCACGCCTTTAGCTGCTCAGCTTTGTCTGATGGCCGGTCAGGCCTCTCAGCCCACGGCCACCTTGGTCTGCCCGCTCCACGGATCCC
>NW_007753155.1:2264-3496 GCF_000696425.1 Galeopterus variegatus
GGTAGTTCCAGGCGCCAATGATGAGGACCACGCCCAGGGGCTCCGAGTGGATGTAGGTCTCATCCTGCTGGCTCTGGGGCGTCTTCTCCACGGGCTTGTCCTCGGCCCACTCGGGGAGCTTCTTGATGGCGTTCTCGAGCTCCTCCACGGCGTAGGCCACCTCCTCGTGGTAGGCGTTCCACTCGTTCTGCGGGGACACGGCTCGCGTGAGCGGCAGGGCATGGGCGGGGGGCCCGGGGCCCAGTGCCGGTGGCAGACGCCGCTCACCGGGGCGGAGGCAGGGTGGGCCGTGCGGAGTTTGAGGTGCCGGAGGGAGCCCCCAGCGCAGAGGGCTGCAGGCCTGGGTGGGGGCCTGGACGTGAGGTCCCCCGGGGGTGCGGGGACCGCGGGAAGGGTTGTCTGGGAACGCTTATGGGCCAGGATGAGACCTGAGCCCAGGAGGGAGCCCTCGGGAGACCCCCTCGCAGCAGCGGGTCCAGGGGGGAGCCTGCCCGAGCGAGCCGGGAGGGCGGGCGCGGGCGGGCGCGGGGCACCTTGTGCAGGTCGGCGGCCAGCGCCCCCGCGATGTCCTGCTCGCGCTCGCGGATCATGCGCCGCAGCGCCTCCAGCTGCTGCGTCCGGAACTGCAGCGGGCGGCTCCTGCCCGAGTTGAAGGCGGCCCGGGCGCGCTTCACCACGTCGCTGATCTTGCTCATGGTGCCTGGGGACAGAGAGCGCCTGGCAGCGCGCGAGGAGGACGGGCGCGCGCCCGGGCACCCGCTCGCCGTCGGGGAAGCTCCCCGCTTCTGCCTGGTGCCTTCTGGGCAGCTCCCTAACTCGGACCTCGGGGCCCCTCCGTCTGTCACCCTGAGCAGATGACAGGCATCCGCAGTGGGGGCCAGGAAGCAGCGACACGCGATCCGAGCGTG
Organism: Galeopterus variegatus; assembly: GCF_000696425.1. NCBI lineage: Eukaryota > Metazoa > Chordata > Mammalia > Dermoptera > Cynocephalidae > Galeopterus > Galeopterus variegatus. The sequence continues at coordinate 3,173 of NW_007753155.1, forward strand.
ACGGCTGAGGGTGGTTGGTGGCGCTCTGCTGGGCCTCCACCTGCCTGCAGAGCTGGCGACGCGCTCCCGGGCAAACGCCCCACCAGCTCTGCCCTCCCCAGATTAGATCAGATGAACACAGATCAGGACCCCACACCCACGCTGATTAAGGAAAACCGAGCCCCAAAGTACCAGCACAGCCTTTCGGCTCAGCAATTGAGCTCAAAAGCACTGGCGACCTGGCAGAACGGAACCAGGCTGTTTTTAAACCAGCGTGTGCCACCCCTGTGAGACACGGACCAGTGCCAGCAAAGGTGGCATGTCAGAGCTCCAGATTTCTGTGCA
>NW_007753155.1:5485-6090 GCF_000696425.1 Galeopterus variegatus
CGGGGTGGGAGTGGCACCCCAGCGTCACCACTCAGAACTGTGGCCTCCCTGTGACACGCAGTCAGCAGCAGGGCCACTTCCCAGAACTGTGGAAAGATTACTGCAGGCGTAACGCTATGCCCGAGCAGGCCCTGGGCAGTGCCTGTCCCCATCCCCGTCCGTCCTCACACACACTCTGTAGTAGCCCCGTGCATGGAGGAGGAACAGCTATGNACAGATATTGCAGAACTTTTAACATCAGAGGGAAAAAATAAGGCTATTTCCATTTTGCAAAAAAACCCATAACAAACCTATATGTAGATATATGATCCTGCTTGAATTCCAGCAGGTAGTTTCTGGTACCTTCCACCACCTCCCCTCCCCCATGGTGCTGACCCCCAGCCCCAGGCCTTCTGCACAGGAGGGAGGGACCCTGCTGGCACCCAGGCCCGTCCTGCTGACCACGACCTCAGCCGCACAGCCCCGCAGGAAGGTCCCGCTTCCCTCCCAAGCCTTGTGTGGCCAAACAAGAGCAGCAGCCTCCAAGGCAGGTGGCTCAGGGGCTGGCGGAGGGAGACGGGGTGGGAGTGGCACCCCAGCGTCACCACTCAGAACTGTGGCCTCCC
>NW_007753155.1:8007-8599 GCF_000696425.1 Galeopterus variegatus
CTCCTAGCATCCATGCGTCCCTGCCTCCCAAGGTCCCCAGCACGATGCCGCCAGCCCCTAAGGATGTGTTCTTGCCCCCTTCCTCCATCCACCTGGAATGCCCTGAGCTGTATCGCCACCCACATGGCTCTGCTCAAATGTGACATCAAACAGCACCAAGCCCGGTCATCATCCGCCTCCTGCTGCAGAGCACCTGCATCCCTGTGACATGCTGGGTCTGCTTATCTTGTGCGCTACCTGCCCCCCCCCCACCAGCAGCTAGAATTTGTTCACTGCCGCAATCCCCAGTACCTGGATTAGTGTCAGGCACACAGCAGATGCTCAACTAATATTTACTGAATGGTGGAATAAGCAGAAAATTTCAAAACAATATGAAAACTGGAGTTAGACAGTGTCTGCGGAGGATGCTGGGGGAGCTCAGATGAGGGTCCCATGTGGGGGAGCATTGTCTGATCTGAGTGGGTGGTGTGCAGACAAGGAACAGCAAGGGGGCTTGGAACAGCAGAGGCAGGCAACAGAGCCACGTGTCCACCGCAGTTGGTCACTAACGAGGTGTGTGTGCTGCGGCACACGGGTAAGGAGGCAGCTGGTG
>NW_007753156.1:0-248 GCF_000696425.1 Galeopterus variegatus
GGGAAAAACAAAACATATCTAAAGCCGATGGATAGCATGTCATTATGTGGCTTGGAGATTCCTGCTGTTATCTCAGCCTGGCTCGGAGCAGGAAGGGGGAAGCAGAAACAATAAAGGTGATCCACAGAAAGGTCCGGAGCACACATATTCTGTACGGATGATTGAAAGAAAAGTCCTTAGTGTGTACGGGTGAGTGTGTGTGTGTTTGCAAATCAGAGGCGATTTGGAAGCATTGACAAAAGCCTACA
>NW_007753156.1:5846-6135 GCF_000696425.1 Galeopterus variegatus
GGTGTGATAATGATGTTGTAGTTATATTGGGAGAATGTGCTTATTTTTAGAAAATACAAGCTCTGATGTGTAGGGATGATGGGCCACCCTCGAATGGTTCAGCAGAAATAGGCAGACGGCTCAGGGTGTATGCACACATGGCCAGTGTAAATCACTGTGGCATCTGTCATGTATTCATTGCACTATCCTTTCAACTTTGTGTGTGTTTGAAATGTTTATAAAAATGTTGGGAAAAACAAAACATATCTAAAGCCGATGGATAGCATGTCATTATGTGGCTTGGAGATTC
>NW_007753156.1:8083-8599 GCF_000696425.1 Galeopterus variegatus
TGTCACCACCACCAGATGGACTTTGGAATTCCCAGCCTCAGAAACTGTAAGCAATAAATTTAATTTCCTTTGTGAATCACTGAGTTTCAGGTATTTTGTTATAAGCAACACAAAAAAGACTAATACAGAAAATTGGTATCAGAGAAGTGGGGTGTTGTTTATAACAAATACTTGAAGATGTGGAAACAGCTTTGGAACTGGGTGTTGGGGAGAGGATGGAAGAGTTTGGAGGACTCAGAAGAAGACAAAAAGATGAGAAAAAGTTTGGAATGTCTTAGAGACTGGTTACATGGTGGCAGCGGGAATGCTGGTAGACATATGGACAGTAAAGACCATTCTAAGGAGGTCTCAGATAGAAATAAGAAGGAGTGTATTGGAAACTGGGGCAAAGATCATCCTTGCTGTGAAATGGGAAGGAACTTGGCTGCATTGTGTCCACACCCTAGGACTTTGTGAGAGTTGGAACTTGGGAAATGTGAAACAGAGTATTTGGTGGAAGAAATTTCTAAGCAGAAA
>NW_007753157.1:0-381 GCF_000696425.1 Galeopterus variegatus
ATCCTGAAAAATGCAGACAATACTAGATGATTTATTTCTCTATTTTATGGTAAATTTCTATGAACCTGTAACATCAAAAATGTATTTAAAATGAAATAAATTAATCTATGTCAGTTTTTGAAATAAAAAAATGTCATTTTAAAGGTTAGTAAATTTAAGTTGCTATTTTGTTTTTGCAGAAATTTTACAATACCCAGGGTCAGAAAACAAAATGAACTTTACCCAAGTTTTGAAATGTAATTTCTTCTGTTGCTATAATTATTGGCATTTACCTTAAAATTGTGTAAGTTACCTGAATAATCAGAGTGGTTCACTTACTTACCAAGTAAATTTTTAAATGAAAATGTAATTTCCTACACACACACACACACACACACACAC
>NW_007753157.1:5129-6173 GCF_000696425.1 Galeopterus variegatus
TCTTTAACTGGCAATTAGAGCAAAACCATATATTTATATCTTATAATATTATTGTATGTCTACTTGTCTCCTTGTGGCTTTTATGTTATTTTCTGTCTTTTAAGCCTTTCTGAATCATATTGTTTCCAGTTTTTTGTTTTTGTTTTTGTTTTGTTTTGTTTTACTTTTACAAATACTGAGTATTTTTTTATGATGAAATAATTGATATGAAAGATACGTTTGATCTAGCCCTGTCATCTTGTTTTAAGATACACATTTTTCATTTCTTTGCGGGCTTTCTGGCAGGAGTATTGAGCAAATAACCTTCAGCTATGTTACAAGAATTATTTGGTTGTTTTCTTGACAGGAATTTTCATTTCTATTTTCTTCGAATTGAATTATTTAAAAGCAAGGTGTTGCTCTCAACCAATAATTCAGTTGTCAAGTAATATAGAAAATGCATTATTTAACAAGGGATTGAGTAGGGTGTATTATTTTGGTTTGTTGAATTTATCAGAAAGAAATCCAGAATAATTTCAAAATTAGCTAGACTGTAGTAGAAAAGAAATCACTCTTTGAATGTAATAGGCATGAAATCCTCTTTTCTGATGCTTTTTATTAATCTTCAAATAAACATATCCTACCAGAGTTGATCTTTTTGTCCTATGATTCTGAAAAGACTTCTTCCAAAATGACATATAATTATTCAAATGTTAAGCAGAATTTGGTACACATGCAGGTAGCTCTAACAGATTAATCTGTCCTTTTAGACTCGCATCTACTAATTAGAATGTTACCAATATCCAGAGAGTTTTATTATTAAGTTTGAAGGAAAATCTCACTATTTTGTACAACTATATCTCCACAAATATTTTTTCATATTCTAATCTTTCAGAAATAAGGAAATTCTAAAATTACCAAATGCATTTTAGGCGGTAGAATTTCCACTTTACTCTAAAAATCTATGATGAATATAATAATTTTGTTTTGCTGTTCAATTATTAATCCTGAAAAATGCAGACAATACTAGATGATTTATTTCTCTATTTTATGGTAAATTTCTAT
>NW_007753157.1:7288-8599 GCF_000696425.1 Galeopterus variegatus
GTGCGCACACACGCGCACGCATGTGCAGTCTGGGGCTGCTTTTGCTGAAGTATTCACAGATGCTTCAAAACCCTTCAAGAGCATAAGGCATTGTCGGTAGGGCTTGCATGTATCTTATCACTACTGTATTCCACATTTTGGGATAGTGTCGGCCACATAACATGAGATAAAAGAAAATAAATGAATGAAATTTAGATGGTTCTTAGGTTTCAAATAGTCAAGGTAGTTGATTGAGCAGCAATAATATGCATGCGTGTGTGGGTTTTTTTTTTTTTTTGTCTTTTTATAATTTACAAAATGATTTTACCATGATAACTATTCAATCATGTGTTTATTCAAGAAGTAGATGCTGCCCATGGCCTGAGGAAACAAAGACAGAAAATAAATTTAACGTTATTGAAGGCCTTAAAGACAATTTAGAAAAATATAAAATATATTTAATAAGGAATATTTAAGTTGTCATATTACTAAATCTGAAGTCAACCCTGTGAGTTGAGCATGAAAATTATCCTGTCTTTAAAACAGAGAAATCTAATGCCCAAGTGATTTAATCCTTGGCCTTAGTCATATCACTAGTGGTAGAAAAGAAAGGACTTGAAACCAAGTCTCCTAACTTCAAACCCAGTGTACTTTTATGTACACAGAAGTACAGTTCTGGTTCTTTAGTTAATTCAAAACAGGAATTGTTTTTGATTATTGAAAGTAATATATATATATATATATATATATATATATATAGTAAACAGGTATAACTCCAGTTTTCTTAATTCTAAGCAACATTAATCATTTAAACAAAAGAAAACAAAAATATTGTTTCCATCATAGATTTTTAGAGTAAAGTGGAAATGCTACCACCTAAAATGCATTTGGCAATTTTAGAATTTCCTTATTTCAGAAAGATTAGAATATGAAAAACTATTTATGGAGATATAATTGTACAAAATGTGTACTTTTTGCTACTTTGGGTAATCAAAGTCTTCCAGGTCTTTTAAATCCCAATTTAAATTATAATGTAATGCCTTTCAGAAGCATAGCAATCTTACAGATCCTCTAAAGAAAATTGTATCATGTTTCTTTTGTTATGTCATCCCTATTGTTATTTAATTTTACATTATTTTTTTACATTCAATCTTATATCATTTTCAGTCACAATGCCTCAGTTTCCTCATCAGTAAAATAAATTTTAAAAAATCTTCATTTGACAGAATTGTGAAAATAAAGGAGTTATCCTTATAAAATGTTATCCTTATATCCTTATAAAGTTATCCTTATATCCTTGTGCCCGCTGCTTGACACAAATAAGTTATCAAT
>NW_007753158.1:0-586 GCF_000696425.1 Galeopterus variegatus
TGCGTTATGCTGGATTCTAACCTCGGAAGCTTCTCTGACCCTTTTTGACAGAGATTCTGAAAGAGAAGTCTCACAAGCCCCTTCCCCCATTGGCTCCAATGGGCTTCCACGTAGAACTTGCAAACCTGAATTCCTACAGGCTACATGTGTGAACCACATTCTCCTGCCCTCTGCATCAGAGTGAAACACGCATGTGAAATCACAACCTCCAGTGAGTGTTTTTGGCAGAGATGTACAACACACCTTTCAAGCCTATTTGAGAGCCGTTTAACGTGTGATTTCATGTCTAATTTCTGAAAACAAACTCCTCTCAGCTCTACGTCTCTTCTAACTAGCACACCTTCATTTCACTGCGTTATGCTGGATTCTAACCTCGGAAGCTTCTCTGACCCTTTTTGACAGAGATTCTGAAAGAGAAGTTTCACAAGCCCCTTCCCCCATTGGCTCCAATGGGCTTCCACATAGAACTTGCAAACCTGAATTCGTACAGGCTAGATGTGAGAACCACATTCTGCTGCCTCCTGCTTCCGAGGTAAACTGGCTTGTGAAATCTCAACCTCCAGTGAGTGTTTTTGGCAGAGATATT
>NW_007753158.1:1401-2347 GCF_000696425.1 Galeopterus variegatus
TAGGCTCCAATGGGCTTCCACATAGAACTTGCATATCTGAATTCCTACAGGCTACATGTGTGAACCACATTCTGCTGCATCCTGCATCAGAGTTAAACTGGCTTGTGAAATCACAACCTCCAGTGAGTGTTTTTGGCAGAGATATTCAACCCAATTTTCAAGCCTGTTTGAAAGCCGTTTGCGTGTGATTTCGCGTCTAATTTCTGAAAACAAACTCCTCTCAGCTCTACCTGTCTTCTAACTAACCCAACATGTGTTCAGTGAGTTATGATGGATTCTAAGCTCAAAAGCTTCTCTGACCCTTTTTCACAGAGATGTTGAAAGACACGTCTCACAACTTTTCCCCCGTAGGCTCCAATGGGCTTCCACATAGAACTTGCATACCTGAATTCCTACAGGCTACATGTGTGAACCACATTCTGCTGCCTCCTGCATCAGAGTTAAACTAGCTTGTGAAATCTCAACCTCCAGTGAGTGTTTTTGGGAGAGATATTCAACACACATTTCAAGCCTGTTTTAAAGCCTTTTGCCGTGTGATTTCGCGTCTAATTTCTGAAAACAAACTCCTCTCAGATCTACCTGTCTTCTAACTAACCCAACATGGGTTCAGTGAGTTATGATGGATTCTAAGCTCAAAAGCTTCTCTGACCCTTTTTCACAGAGATGTTGAAAGACACGTCTCACAAGTTTTCCCCCGTAGGCTCCAATGGGCTTCCACATAGAACTTGCATATCTGAATTCCTACAGGCTACATGTGTGAACCACATTCTGCTGCCTCCTGCATCAGAGTAAAACTGGCTTGTGAAATCTCAACCTCCAGTGAATGTTTTTGGCAGAGATATTCAACACAACTTTCAAGCCTGTTTGAAAGCCGTTTGACGTATGATTTCGCGTCTAATTTCTGAAAACAAACTCCTCTCAGCTCTACCTGTCTTCTAACTAACCC
>NW_007753158.1:5771-7374 GCF_000696425.1 Galeopterus variegatus
GGAGTTTCTTTTCAGAAATTAGATGTGAGAACCACATTCTGCTGCCTCCTGCATCAGAGTTAAACTGGCTTGTGAAATCTCAACCTCAAGTGAGTGTTTTTGGCAGAGATATTCAACACCCTTTTCAAGCCTGTTTGAATGCCGATTGCCGCGTGATTTCGCGTCTAGTTTCTGAAATCAAACTCCTCTCAGCTCTACGTCTCTTCTAACTAGCACACGTTCGTCTCTGTGAGTTATGCTGGATTCTAAGCTCGGAAGCTTCTCTGACGCTTTTTGATAGATATTTTGAAAGAGAGGTCTCAGAAGCCGTTTCCCCCATAGGCTCCAATGGGATTCCACGTACAACTTGCAAACCCCAACTCCTACAGTCTAGATGTGAGAACCACATTCTGCTGCCTCCTGCATCAGAGTTAAACTGGCTTTTGAAATCTCAAACTCCCGTGATAGTTTTTGGCAGAGATATTCAACAAACCTTTAAAGCCTGTTTGAGAGCCGTTTATCGTGTGATTTCGCATCTAATTTCTGAAAACAAACTCCACTCAGCTCTACGTCTCTTATAACTAGCACACCTTCGGTTCAGTGCGTTATGCTGGATTCTAAGCTCAGAAGCTTCTCTGACGCATTTTGACAGAGATTTTGAAAGAGACTTCTCACAAGCCGTTTGCCCCATTGGCTCCAACGGTCTTCCATGTAGAACTTGCAAACCCGAATTGCTACAGGCTAGATGTTAGAAACACATTCTGCTGCCTCCTGCACCAGGGTTAAACTGGCTTGTGAAATCTCAACCTCCAGTGAGTGTTTTTGGCAGAGATATTCAACACAATTTTCCAGGCTGTTTGAAGGCCGTTTTCCGTGTGATTTTGCGTCTAATTTCTGAAAACAAACCATTCTCAGCTCTACGTCTCTTCTAACTAGCACACCTTCGTTTCTGTGAGATATGCTGGATTCTAAGCTCGGAATCTTCTCTGACGCTTTTGGACAGATATTTTGAAAGAGAAGTCTTACAAGCCCTTTCCCCCATAGGCTCCAATGGGCTTCCATGTAGAACTTGAAAACCTGAATTCCTACAGTCTACAGGTGTGAACCACATTCTGCTGCCTCCTGCATCAGAGTTAAACAGGCTTGTGAAATCTCAACCACCAGTGAGTGTTTTTGTTAGAGATATTCGAAACACTTTTCAAGCCTGTTTGAAAGCCGTTTGGCTGTGATTTCGTGTCTAATTTCTGAAAACAAACTCCTCTCAGCTCTACCTGTCTTGTAACTAACCCAACATGGGTTCAGTGAGTTATGATGGATTCTAAGCTGAAAAGCTTCTCTGACCCTTTTTGACAGAGATGTTGAAAGACACGTCTCACAAGCTTTCCCCCGTAGGCTCCAATGGGCTTCCACATAGAACTTGCATACCTGAATTCCTACAGGCTACATGTGTGAACCACATTCTTCTGCCTCCTGCATCAGAGTTAAACTGGCTTGTGAAATCTCAACCTCCAGTGAGTGTTTGTGGCAGAGATATTCAACCCACCTTTCAAGCCTGTTTGAAAGCCGTTTGCCGTGTGATTTCGCATCTAATTTCTGAAAACAAACTCCTCTCAGCTCTACCTGT
>NW_007753158.1:8374-8599 GCF_000696425.1 Galeopterus variegatus
GTCTAATTTCTGAAAACAAACTCCTCTCAGCTCTACCTGTCTTCTAACTAACCCAACATCGGTTCAGTGAGTTATGATTTATTCTAAGCTCAAAAGCATCTTTGACCCTTTTTGACAGAGATGTTGAAAGACACGTCTCACAAGTTTTTCCCCCGTAGGCTCCGATGGGCTTCCACATAGAACTTGCATACCTGAATTCCTACAGGCTACATGTGTGAACCACAT
>NW_007753159.1:0-596 GCF_000696425.1 Galeopterus variegatus
TTTTTTTTTGCTATTTTAGATTTTTCCCCTAATACAAAATAAGCATTTGATCTCAAATTCAAAGAGTTAGAAAGAAGGAATCGAACTAAGAATACAGGAATATATACAAACCTTATAAAACATGATAATCAACCTTATAGAACGTTAGCCTTTAATCTTAGTTCAAATTTTTCTAATAAAATCATATTATTGGTATTTGCAAATCTTGAACTAATTTGTGCAGCCATTAACCAAAACTCGTGTAAATGTGGCTTCCTATTAACATTCTGTTTGACAGTTGAGATCTCATTTTATTAGTGGAGGGCTTAAGGTTGGAGCAAGAGTGTAGCAAGCTCAGGGAATGGTCAGGAAAGTAGCAAAAGACTCACAACACATGGAGAGTCTGCCACTCATGTCGTAATATCCTCCTCATAGTTGAGTGCTAACACTTTTATAGGATATTAATGAATAAAAAGGGAAAAACAATGGAGCACGTATTGTAAACATTTTTTTTAAAAAAAATTCTGTATATTGTGATGTTTGACACCTTTCAAAACTTTCTGGCTATAGAGAAACTGACCCTACTGGATCTAGGCAGTTCTTAGTGATAGCAAAGG
>NW_007753159.1:2398-3091 GCF_000696425.1 Galeopterus variegatus
AAGTGGATTTGACAGTATTATTTGTCATACATAGTTCATCCTAAATTCACTTTGTAATTAGAATGACTAATATGCATTAGTAACTGGTTTTATCCAAAAGAAAAACAGAAGGTATTTTTGCAACTTAGAATGAGGTGTCCACTGAAATTAAGCTCCTACCCTACCACAGAAACTGGGAGATAGGTACAATATCTCCCTTGATTACTACATTTCAAAGAGATGGTTCCCAGGTCTTTCCAAAAATTATTCCTTGGTCTTAACACTTGTAACAGGCTTATTTAACTTTGGAAAAATTTACACATATATCAAAAATCAGGAAAAACTTACAATCAAATTTTCTAAAATAAATGGAAAGGGAGGAAAGTCTCTTACCTTATTTTCAGCAGAGAGAATTAAGCCTCTTGTATTTAATTTGTACTTACCCTTACAGAATCTATAATGAGTGAATACAAAATTCAGTTTCTTTGGAAAATTATATTACACATTTAAACTTTATAAGAAAGAAATACGACTATGTCTTTCTGTATACATAAATATTTTCTGATCAAAGCATGCTATTATCAAATGAGATAACGGAAAAACAAGTAAAATATATTACTTAATTCAGTAAAATATACTAATTATATTGGGCCGGCCCGGTGGCGCACTGCTGCAGTGCACCGCTTGGGAGCGCGGCAGCGCTCCCGCCGAGGG
>NW_007753159.1:8135-8598 GCF_000696425.1 Galeopterus variegatus
CTCTCCATGGGTTGTCTTATTTTGTTCTTAATGTACTTTGGGTGGGAAAGCAAAGATATAGCCAAACTATTTCACAATCTTTCTTGCACAGAGTACAGTGGACATAATCTAAGTTTTTGAAGCCAGAGAGAAACAATCTTTCTCTTTCATGTTATATATGTGTGGCTTAGGGCAATTTATTTAATATATTGGAAAGTTAGTTTGCATATTTGTTCAATGAGGTTAGTAAACCTATGTTAGAAAGATACCATTGAGTAATAAGTGATATCAAAAATGTAAAATGTCTAGCACAATACAAAACTGGACTCAATATAAAAAAATGTTTGAGTGAAATTGCTTCAAATGGTAGCCCAATATGCACTCATTTCCTCTTCTCTTTGTATCTTTCCCTTTCCCTAGGAGGTTTCATCCAGTCCCATGTCTTCAAGAATCAGTTATGTGCTAAATTCATACCTGCAGTTCA
>NW_007753160.1:0-483 GCF_000696425.1 Galeopterus variegatus
AGCTTGGTCTGATGAGTTTACTTAGATCGATGAGCTTGGTCTGATGAGTTTACTTAGATCGAAGAGCTTCGTCTGATGGATTTAATTAGATCGATGTGGTTGGTCAGGTGAGTTTAGTTAGATGGATGAGCTTGGTCTGATCATTTTACTTAGATGAATTAGCTCTGTAAAATGAGTTTCCTTAGATCAATTAGCTTGGTCTGATGAGTTTAGTTAGATTGATGGGCAGGGTCTGATGAGTTTACTTAGATCGAAGAGCTTCGTCTGATGGATTTAATTAGATCGATGTGGTTGGTCAGGTGAGTTTAGTTAGATGGATGAGCTTGGTCTGATCATTTTATTAGATGAATTAGCTCTGTAAAATGAGTTTCCTTAGATCAATTAGCTTGGTCTGATGAGTTTACTTAGATCGATGAGCTTGGTCTGATGAGTTTACTTAGATCGATGAGTTCGGTCTGATGATTTTACTTAGATCAATTAGCA
>NW_007753160.1:1394-1736 GCF_000696425.1 Galeopterus variegatus
GTCTGATGAGTTTAGTTAGATCGGTGAGCTTGGTCTGATGAGTTTAGTTAGATCGATGAGCTTGGTCTGATGAGTTTACTAAGATCGATGAGTTCGGTCTGATGTTTTTACTTAGATCAACTAGCACTGTCCCATGAGTTTACTTAGATTGATTAGCTTGATCTCATGAGTTTATTTAGATCGATGTGCTTGGTATGATGAGTTTGCTTAGATCGATGAGCTCGGTCCGATAAGTTTACTTAGATCGATGAGTTCGGTCTGATGATTTTAATTAGATCAATTAGCACTGTCCGATGAGTTTACTTAGATTGATTAGCTTGATCTCATGAGTTTATTTAGATC
>NW_007753160.1:5859-6366 GCF_000696425.1 Galeopterus variegatus
AGATTACTTAGATCGATGAGCTTGGTCTGATGAGTTTGCTTAGATCGATGAGCTTGGTCTGTTGTGTTTACTTAGATCATTGAGCTTGGTCTGATGAGTTTACGTAGATCGATAAGCTCTTTATGATGAGTTTTCTTAGATCAATTAGCACTGTCCGATGAGTTTAGTTAGATCGATTAGCTTGGTCTGATGAGTTTAGTTAGATTGATGAGCAGGGTCTGATGAGTTTACTTAGATGGAAGAGCTTGGTCTGATGAGTTTAGTTAGATTGATGAGCAGGGTCTGATGAGTTTACTTAGATGGAAGAGCTTGGTCTGATGAGTTTAACTAGATTGATGAGCTTTGTCTGATGAATTTACGTTGATCGATGGGCTTGGTCTGATGAGTTTACTTAGTTTGAAGAGCTTCGTCTGATGGATTTACTTAGATCGATGTGGTTGGTCTGGTGAGTGTAGTTAGATCGATGAGCTTGGTCTGATCAGTTTACTTAGATCAATTAGCTCTGTC
>NW_007753160.1:8369-8598 GCF_000696425.1 Galeopterus variegatus
TTAGATCGAAGAGCTTGGTCTGATCGGTTTAATTAGATCGATGAGGTTGGTCACATGAGTGTAGTTAGATCGATGATCTTGGTCTGATCAGTTTACTTATATCAATTAGCTCTGTCAAATGAGTTTCATTAGATCTATTAGCCTGGCGTGATGAGTTTACGTAGATCAATGAGATTGGTCTGATGAGTTTACATAGATCGATGAGCTTGGTCGGATGAGTTTACATAGA
>NW_007753161.1:0-887 GCF_000696425.1 Galeopterus variegatus
AGCCTAGGAGTAAAAATCTTGGGTCATGCAGTAATGTTATGGTAATCTTATTGAGGAACCAATACACTGTTTTTCATAGGGGCTAAACTATCTTATATTCCCATCAGCAATGTATGAGGGGTTCCAATGTCTCCCCATGCTTGCCATTATTTTTTGTCTCTCTGATTATGGAAATTCTAGTGCATGAGAAGTAATGTGTCATTGTGGTTTTGATTTGCATATCCTTAATGACTAATGAAAAAACTGTCTTTTCATGTTCCTGTTGACCATTTGTACTCCTTCTTTTGAGAAATGTTTATTCAGGTCCTTTGTCCATTTTTTAAGTCTTTGCAATTCTACAGGAATTTTAGGGTCAGCATATCCATTTATGCAAACAAGCAAGCCAGCAAACAAACAAACAAAACACCATTTAGATTTTGATGGGGATTAAATTGAACCTGCAGATGCATTGGGGAGTGCTGACATTTTTATAATATTAAGTATTCCAATGCAGGAACATAGGATATTTCTCTTTATTAGTTTTTTTCCTGTATGACAGCAATGTTTTCTAGTTTTCAGTGTATAAGTCTTTCACCTCCTTGGTTGAATTTATTCCTAATTTTTAATGCCATTGCAAATTCAGTTTTGTTAATTTTCTTTTTGCATTCTTCATTGCAAGTATATAGAATTATACATTGATTTTGTGTGTTTATCCTGTATCCTGCAACTTCCCTGGATTCATTTATTAGTTCTAACAGTTTTAAAAATGTGTCAGTCTTTAAGACTTTGTAGATATAGCATCATGTCATTTGCAAGTAGAGATAGATTTAGTTCTTCCTTTCCAATTTTGATGTATTTATTTTCTTGATTAGGTGCTATGGCTAAAACTACTCATGCATGTTGAATAG
>NW_007753161.1:2263-3031 GCF_000696425.1 Galeopterus variegatus
GTTACCTACATTTCTGGCACTCAATGGTTCATAGTATTCTTTTATCATTCTTATTGGTTTTGCATGGTAAATTATAATGTCTCCAAATTCATTCATGATTTTAGTAATTTGAGTTCTCTTTTTTTGTTGTTAACTAGTCTTTTTTTTTCTTAATTAGTTAAAGGTTTGTCAATTTTGTTACTCTTTCAGAGAACTTTTTGTTTATTGATTTTTTCCAGTGGTTTTCTACTATTTGGCTTGTCCTTGCTCCAATCTTTATTATCTCCTTTCTTCTGCTACCTTAGGATTTAGTTTCCTATTCTTTTACTAGTTTTTTAAGGTACAAACAAGTTATTAATTTGAGATATTTCACTTTTTAAAATGTTGGCATTTATGGTGATAAATTTTCTCTGAGCATTGCTTCACTGTATTTCACAGTTTTAGTGTATTGGATTTTTATTTTTATTTTTTGGTTTTAGTATATTGGATTTTTATTTTTTGACCCATTGATTGTTTAAGAATGTGTTGCTGAATTATGACATAATTGTGATCTTTTACTTTTTTTCTTCTAGTTTCATTCCATTGTGGTAAGAGAAGATACAGTATATAATTTCAAATTTTGAGACATTTATTGAGACTTGTTCTGTGGTGTACCATGTAGTCTATCCTGAAGTGTTCTATGTGGATTTGTGAAAAAATCACTTTCTGCTTTTCTTGGTTGGGGTTTTCCATGTATGTTTGTTAAGTCCTTTTGGTTTATAGTATTGTTCAAGTCCTCCATTTCCTTTG
>NW_007753161.1:8346-8598 GCF_000696425.1 Galeopterus variegatus
CAGTTACCAAATGCAGTATTCTCCTGGGGAATTTCTTGTAAGGCTAGTCATGTGGTAGTCAACTCCCGCCATTTTTGTTTGTTCTGTTACCAAACCCATTTGTTCAGTTACCAAACCCGGTATTCTCCTGGGGAATTTCTTGTAAGGCGGGTCATGTGGTAGTCAACTCTCGCCATTTTTGTTTGTCTGAAAAATATACTTTTTGCCCTTCATTTCAGAAGGATAGCCTTGCAGGGTAGAGTATTCTTGGCT
>NW_007753162.1:0-924 GCF_000696425.1 Galeopterus variegatus
AACCCCAATTTGGGGTTAATTTCCCAAATGGAAGGGTTGGCTCTTGCTTGAGCATTCACAGGGAGATTAATCACTTTGGGGCCTCTCACTGCTCAGTAGAGATGGGCTTTGAGTGATCCTTTGCATCTCCATCACCCAGGGGAGGTGGGGTGACAAATCCGTGGGGGGCAAAGCAACGCAAAGCAACACTCCTATACCACAAGGTTACTTCCTGGTTTACTTTCTTTATGGCAATCTATTGCACAAAAATATCTTTCCTGGAGTTATTCAGTTGATAATACTTTCAGTATTTCTTACAGTAGACACTACAGGAAGATGGAGCTTCTTCTGCACCTCACTTCTGGCTGGGGTACAAGGCTTAGTTTTCTGAGATTGCAGGAGACCCAGTGGAGAGTGGAAACTGGGTCTCTTCCTCGCTGCTTAGTCACAGAAATGATGATGAAGACCATGCCTGCAGCTCCTCTTTATGGTGATGTTGACCAGGCCAGCAATGGTGGATCTGCTCAGGCCTTTCCTAGACTCACCCTTCGCTTCTAGAATGAAGACCTAGAAGTTCAGACTCAACCTTTGTTTTTTTAATCTACGAACATGGAATAATGATACCTACTTTACAGGAGAAGTAGAAAAAATGTTTGCAAAGCAGATCACATAAAGCAAGCAGAGAAAGTATTTGTAGAAAATAAAATAGTTTTTGAACATGCTTATGGAAAATTTTTATGAATTTAGACAAACAAGATGTGACTTTTGTCAAGTTACTTAATAAACTAATGACCACTTTCCTTATCTATAAAATGGTGAAAGAACAATTCATGCTTTGCAGAGTGTCCCGACCCATGGGATATTCAATGAGGACCCTGGAGGAGGGAGTGGGAATTGGATGTGACAAGAGACACAAGAAATGGAGACAAGACAGTATTCTGATCA
>NW_007753162.1:1860-3123 GCF_000696425.1 Galeopterus variegatus
AGCATTTATATCTTTAGTGTGAGAAGGCTATTAGCAAGGGCTTCATGACCCTGGGCAGGCTATGACTAGGCTCTTTGGCCCTGGACAGCAGAGGAAGGTTGATATTAGCACTATTCTTTAGTAATTAGGCTCCCCAGGATAACCTAATAAAGGCAATAATGATTATGACTTGCATCTCTTGGGAGATATTTTCCTCTAAGAGCCTAGGATTGCAAGGAAGAAAAGCCTTGTATTTTATCAAATCCATTTTCGATGGAAACATTTTATATAAATACATATATACTTTAAGAAATACCTTTCTCCCATTCAATATTTCAAAGCCTTGTTCCAAATTCATTTGTCATTCATACTATAACGTTTCACATGTCAAGAGAGATGGTTCACAATATTATTAGATAAGACACCAAGAGTATGCCAACTTTGCTTCATGTTTGGAAATGTTTGTCTTTGGAATCACCCTTCTCATTTTTAACTCTGTACACCTTGTGATATTTAATACTCTCCACATACACATAGAAGGACATCTCTTCTAACACAAGTGTAACAAATGAGAGGAAGATGAGTGTAAGTGATAGAAGTTTATATGTGTCTTATATTTCTAAGAGTTTTTGTGCTTTATCTCTTCTATTTTCTCTGATGACCTTGGGGTATAAGGTCACCTATGGTGAATAAGGTGACAGTATTTTCTGGAGAAACTTTTAAGATAACGTATATTCATCTTTGGATACACAGAGATATGCCTACATAGAACAATATGTGACATTAAACACACTGGAGCTTGCTTGATAATAATCAGAGAAGAAATTGCTGTAGAAACATCTAATATGTGGAAATACCTCTGATGATAAGGTCTAAGCTTCCCCTACAGTAAAGTTCATTCTGTAGTAATAGTCTTTGGGAAAGTTCCACTGTTTGTGATAAAGGTGAGTTGAAAACTTTAAAATAAATCATAAATGTGTAGAGCAATTGCAAAAAAAAAAAAAATCATACCTAGGTAGCACTCAATAATAGAGGTGGTTTCAAAAATGATTAAAAGAGTGTTCCACTACAGCTGCCCATAACTACATGATCTCTATAAGGTTCATGTTGCTATGTTCCTGTTCCTGCCATCAGAGAAAATATGACTGAGAAAAGAAATGTCTAAAAGCGTCCACAGATAAATACATTATTCTTCCCTCAGAAGAATTTGTATTTTGTGGTGCTCCATTTTGATAGTAAATGATGGCTGCTTTCAGTAAAAGCTCCTTCCCCTCTGTGGTCTTT
>NW_007753162.1:8283-8598 GCF_000696425.1 Galeopterus variegatus
TCTCAAGATATTTTTCATGATCTTTAAATATTTATAAATCATTTTTATTTACATTATCCCTCCATGAAATCTGTCTTTGGGCTAGATGTTTCTCCTCCACCACAATGTTCACTGATCTCTAAATATAGACTTCTTTTTATTTATTCATTTTAAACATACTGGACATTTTAAAAATAAGTATCTGAATTAATTTATCACTTTGTTATTTAAAGGAAGATACATCTGATTTTGTATGATAAAATGATAAAGTAGTTAATTATCATATTTAGATTTTTGATTGAGGATAAAATCTTCGGTTTCTATCTGTAAATGACA
>NW_007753163.1:0-301 GCF_000696425.1 Galeopterus variegatus
ATACATATCAAATTTACTGCTCAGAACAAAGACACTTTTTAAGATAATTATTTAAACAATGCATGACTCTTCTACAGAACAAATAAGGAACACGCATTCTCCCTATAAGTACTAATCATATGACTTTTGATATTCATTTTTTCAGCCTCCTTTCATGTGCTGCAAGCAAACAACCAATGTTGCACAATTTTTATAAGGTAAATTCTCTTTTTTTAAAAAATAACAAAACATTCTGCAAGGGTGACATCTGCTCTGGAAATCATGTAAGAAAAAATTTAAAATCATTCTGTCGAATTTGCAA
>NW_007753163.1:2614-2821 GCF_000696425.1 Galeopterus variegatus
ACGAAATAATCCTTTCTTTTGCTGTATTTATCCTTATTTTCCTTATATTTTCTATTATCTTTTCTCTTTTGCATACTGTCCTGATTATATAGATAAAATATCTTTCTGAAGATATCAGTTATGAGTATTTTTTTAGTGATGTTGTTATTTCTCCTTATTCCAAATGCCTCTCTGTCTTCTGGACTTCCTTTTGCTGTTGGATTTATT
>NW_007753163.1:5857-6132 GCF_000696425.1 Galeopterus variegatus
AAGGAGAGGCTTTTGAATGTTCTCACCACAAGAAAAGATAAATGCATGAAGTTATGGTTATATTAACTACTCTGACTTTATACAACATGTATATGTATCAAAACATCCCTTTGTACCCCATAAGCATGTACAATTACAACGTGTCAATTAAAATAAATAAATTTTTAAAAATTCATCTGAATCCCAGACAATACAGCTGTCTCCAATCTTCATCCTAATTCACTTACATGGTTTTTCAAGATACATATCAAATTTACTGCTCAGAACAAAGACAC
>NW_007753163.1:8239-8597 GCF_000696425.1 Galeopterus variegatus
CTTTGTCATCTAACTTATAGTATTGGTCCCAGTTCTTGATATTGATCCCACTTCTTTCTCTCTGGAAAGTCTTAGTGCTTTTTTCTGATTTGCTGATGTTCTGAAGCTTCCGTGTGCTGATCCTTGCTGGAGTCTTTTTCTTTCATGGTGCTGAGCACTCTGTGAGTTTTTCAGATTGGACATTTCAGTGGCTGCTATTCTGGAAAAATGTGTTTAAACTGCCTGTGCTAATTCTATATTCCCATTTTCATTCTTTATTTTTATTCTAAAACTCCTTTTGGTAGATTTTGACTTTATGAAATAATCCTTTCTTTTGCTGTATTTATCCTTATTTTCCTTATATTTTCTATTATCTTGT
>NW_007753164.1:0-8597 GCF_000696425.1 Galeopterus variegatus
CTTGGCTGTACCCTGCTGCCTCCATGGTCACATCACTGAGGTGAGATAAATCCAGACAGGGCAGGTATTCTTACCAGAAGAGGGGGTAAAGGGATGCTTGACATGTAGAATATCAGATGTCTCATGTAGACCATAAACTGTTACATTTTTGGAAAGTAATTTGACAACATATATCAAGACCCATTAAGTCCATGACTATAATCTATGCTAAGAAAAAACTCCAAATGCGGAAGTCATACATATCAAGAGGCTCTATTTACAATAACCAAGATATGGAACTAACCTCAATGACAATCAACAGATGACTGGACAAGGAAAATGTGGTATATATACACAATGGACTACTCAGACATAAAAAAGGATGAAATTCTGGCATTCAGAGCAACATGGAGGAGCTTGGGAAAGGTTATGTTAAGTGAAATAAGCCAGGCACAGAAAGAAAGATACTTCACGTCCTCACTCATAAGTGGGAGCTAAGAAAGAAAGAAAAGAAGGAAGGAAGGAAGAATCACAATATTATGTTGAACTTGCAGAAGAAGAGAGCAGAACTGTGGTTACTAGAGGTGGGAAAGGGGGAGGAGGAGGGGATTAGGGAGAAATTGGTTAATGGACACAAAGAATGGTTACCTTTTGCAATGATGAATATGCTAATTATTCTGATTTGATCATCAAATGTTGTACACAAATACCAATAGTCAACTCCATACCCCACAAATATGTATAATCAATTATGTTTCAATAATTTGTGTTTCAATTTTAAAAAGAGGTTTATTAAACACCATTTATAATGATAAAACTTGTAGTCAATCTAAGATTCCAATAAAAGGAAAACAAATAGGCAAATTCTGGCATATCCTCATAGTAGAATATGATGTTGCCATAATAAAGAAAAATGCCTGCTGCCTGGAGCCTGTCTACTACCAAGAGTCCTGACCTAAGGAAAAGAGGCAAATGCATGAATATATATATATATACAACCCTGGAAAAATAAGAAGATAGAAAAGAAACCAGAAGGAACAAAAAACAATTCCGAAATGTTAGTAGACTTTGGATACTAAGGTAATGGGTGATCATTTATCCTTTACATCACTTCCTTGTTTTCTATAACAAACGTACAATTTTAATGATGAAAAACCATTAACTTCAAGGTTCAAAAAACCATAAGACTCAACCTTAAATATATCAGATGAGTGTTCTTTGAACTTCTGATCTTCCCAAGTTTACAAGGCATTCTTCAAAACCAGCCATTTATTTCAAAATATTATCCTAAATTGTATAGATCTAATGGCCTTTGCCTACTCTAGGGAAGTAAACAAACTGAAAACATACAGAATGAGGGACAAGCTAGTCAATTACAACAGGAGAGAATATTTGCTTCCCTCATATCTTAAAATCTATGCTATTCAGAGACAAACATCATTAGGCAGCATGCACAGCAGGTTAGCTATTTCTGTAAGGATGAACTTAAATTACTTCGAATGGAAGAGAAACAACTAGGCCTTTGTATGACTAAGGCAGGGTCTAGAAACTGTCTCCCCACCTCTACCCCATCCTTCAGGCCTCCCTATCCCTTGACCCCAAGCCCTGATGTATGCAGACCTCACCGGCCCCACTCCCAGTCCACACGTACCCCTCTTTATTCCCAACCTCAACATAACCCCTCTACATTGTGATTCACGTCACTCTTCAGGTTTCCACTCAGGAGGATAAGGAAGGTCATTAAGAATCATCTTCTAGTCGAAAGGTCAATAAGGCAAGACAGGGCAATAGGGAAGAGACAGCTTCAGGGACAGAGGCACACTCAACTGCTGCCCCAACCTCATTATTCTACCCAGGCAGAATAGACTATTTCTTTGCCATGGTCTGTCAGAGCTCAGCCTCACCGTCAGCAAAATGAAAAACTGCTCTAAAACAAAGTCTGGCAGAGGTACAGATATGGTGGTGAATATTTGTAACAATTTATTTTGCTTTTATATAATCTTAATTTCTCATGTGGTCATTATCTGAAGAAAAAGTACATAATAAAGGTTGGTTCTACCTGAAGTTCAATACCAACTATATTGACAATTTTCTATGTGACCCAGAATAAGTCATATCATCTCTTTGTTCCTATGATGTGAGAAGTTTGTACTAAATCATCTCTCAAACTTTTTTTGGCTATAACATTTTATTATTCTATAGAATTCTTTTTTCAAAGCTTTAGCTACTGTGCTTCAAAATATAGGGCACAGCAAAGCCAACATCTTTTGTTATTGCTTGCTAACTCTTACAGGATAAAATTGAAGCTTTTCAGTTTACCCATGTACTTATTACATATACGAAGTCTTTAAGCTCATCCATAAAATCAAAATGCTAGTAATAAAAACAAAAAAAAAAAACCTTTCATTTGGTATTTTCACAGAAAATTTTTAGCTATTAAAATTTAGCTATATGATTAAAATTAAAATTAAAATATTCGCCGTAATGTAAAATAGGTTTCAGATAAAGTCTGTGCTAAGGAGAAGGGGGAAGAGAGTTTGCAGGGGAGACGATGTGAGGAGTGGGGGTAGGGCAGCAGGATGTACAGTGGCCACTTTAGTATAAGACCACTCAAAATTAGGAAATTTAAGTGGGGGGAATTGTATGGAGAACATACCCAGAGTATGGACCCCACAAATGCAATAGTCCACAGGTGTAAGTAACTTGAACGTGTCTGGATACATCCAGAAGATGCAAGCTGAATGTGCTCAAATGTCTTATTACTTTGAAAAGCACCGCCTGTGCCTTCCATGCCCAGAGGGTGACTATACTCACTGGAGTAGAGCTTCTAGCTCCGTGAGATGCCTCAGATCCTCCATCTCTATATAAATTCTTGCAGTGTCCTAGATCTGCTGAGTATCTCTGTAAAGCCTTACTACATGTCTATACTATCATCCTTAAAGCTTAGTAAACTGTTTTAATGCCTATTATTTACTGTCAATACATCGCTGGGTTTCAGCATTTAAAGAATAACTGAAGAAGTGAATCTCTACACATCCCTACAATACGAAAGGGTGAATTAATTAAAAGCTTAACCAATCCTCCTCACCCGATTTCCACATTGCCTTTTCTTGTGGCCTGGCTCCCAGCCAAATCCTGCAGGGCAGCTGACTGCCAAAGCCAGGTCCCCAGGTGCTGGGAAATGTGGGGCAACTGTAGTGACCAGATTATCACACACTAAAAGCAAATCAGAAATAGATTTTTAAATAGATAACTGGGTCTTATTGACATGCCATCATTTTCTTAACTTTACTAGCACTCTGAGGCCCTCATCATGCAAAACGACCACTGCTCACATCCACAATTGTTACAGCATGCGGTAGCTGTTTCTCTTTCAAATATAACATTTTCCCAAAATACTGAACTGACACATTTTTCAAATAATAAAAGTGAAACATCTTTGAAGTGGTAGCACAGGAAATACAATCATGTAACTCCACAAAAAGAGTAAAGGAGATATTATTTGCAAACTACTAAATTCCTCAAAAATGTATTGATTCTAAAAATAAAACCATACCATTTGTGCAAAATAAGGAAAGGAAATTTTTTTCTCTTCTAGTTCTAATATTCTGCTTTCTAGACACAAAAAAACTTCTATTTTCATTTTTAAAAAAACAAAGAATAAAGTATTTTTTCATTTAGCTGGGAATGTTTATAAGCCTAAAAATTTTGTGCAAATGTATCAAAAATGGAAAATGCATGCAATGCTCAAAGGAAAAGCAGAATTTTTCCTTGAACCACCACTATAGTCATCTCAATAATTATAGCTTTACATAAGCCAAAATAGGTTCCAAAGAAAATACATTTTTCATTCTGCCTATGTAAATGCAAGGTATGTGTTGAGAAGTTGAAGGGAAGGGTGGGTTTATCATTGTTTGATAAAATAAAACTTTCCAAAATCTTGGTGGAAAAAAAGCATCATATAATTGGGTGTTTTCCAATTGGGTGTTCTGGGTCTCACATCTCACTCAAACCATAAATATAGCAGCAGAATTTCCTAAATTGCAATTACATCCAGAACACACCTTCAAATTCAAATTCACATATAAAGCCCAAAAAGTATAAAGGAAACTAGAGAAAAATACTCTGTTCATTTCATTCCTATGCCCTTGTTGATGGTGTCATATTTTGAACTACTTCATTCTCTGCCTTCTGAACTCCTGCCTATCTGGAACATCAGTGACTAGTTTCTCATTCCCAAATTTTGGACCTTCTAGATCCCAGATCTTTGTTCTGTTTCAGAATCCGGTTTCTTTTGCTGGAAGGCTGTGTGCCTGCCTAACCAGTTCTGTTTGGCTGCTATTTAAATATTAGCATTATGCCTCTAAAACTAAAGCAATAATTTACTTAACATTTCCCTATCTACACTGTAACCACTCAGGATAGCATAGAATGTGAGGTCTTTCATCTTCAATTTCTTCAATAAATATACAATAAACATATGTAAAATACTAGTAAAATTCTGCATTTTAGTTTATTAATGCAAAAACCTGATCATCAAAACTAGGAAAGAAATGACAAATGTCTGAAGTGACACATACACTAATTACCTTGATTTGATCATTACACATGGCAGACATGTATCCAAATATCACATTGTATCCCATAAAAATGTACAATTATTAAGTGTCAAATAAGGCAACTTTTTAAGAACTAGAAATGATGTTCTCAGCATATCAAGTTACCTATTTTTAAACAGATGCATATGTGCTTTTTCAAATTTATCCTTCAGATAATACACGAACATTGTCAAATAATTTATACATCAATATTATTAATTTTCTAAAGTGATACAGAATGATTACTTTCTGAATTTTGTAGATAAAATAATTGAGAGAAACTGGATTATTTTCCCACCTTCTGAAAAAATAGAAAATGCAAGATTAACACACCAAACTCATTTATTATCACAGATCCTACCCACCTCCTTCCAAAAGGATTTGAGGTTACATACTATAAATGGAAAGAAAGAGAATAAATATTCATTTAGTACATAAAATGTGCTAAATGCTGTGTTGTCTCAGACAATAATTAAAACAATGTAAAAGTAGTATTGGTCTTATTTTGCAGATGAGAATAATAAGATACAGAGAGGTTTCCTTCACAAGATCACACAGCTAGCAGTGTTAAAAAAAAAAGTTTGTTCAGAATTTGAACTCAAGTCTATCCAAATTCAAAAAAACCTGATGCATTCCATTTCCTCCACAGTATGCTGACATCAGTGTAATAGATTCAAAAAGCACATAATAAAAAACAATTTTTTAAAACAAACAATAAAAAGCAAGTTATAAAAGGCTGGAGAATGAGAAGATAAATATTCCAAAAGATCTAGGTTGAAAAGAGCTATTGCGTTTTAACCCCAAATCTTGGGCCTGAACTGTCAGCCAAGGCAGAGAGGGAAATTCACAGGGGGTCATAGCTCTCATTTATCTAATAAGAGGAGGACTCTCAGTTTATCAAGAGAAAGAAACAACTTACAAATTCTAAGAAGGATTTCTTGTGTAGGTCACAAACTAAAACTCATGCAATAGAATCCATTTTCTCCTTAATGGTTTTTCAAAAATTGCAGAGATATCATTCATGTAGCTGTTTCTTACAGGGGTGCATTTCTACAGCCAGGTGCAAGTGAACCAATATTGTGTTGCTAGCATAATAAAAGAAAAATAAGACAATGTCACCACACAAAATTTTAATTTCCTCAAGTTATTAGGTCTGAGTCTTCTCTTCTCATCCATAGTTGATTATTAGCAAAACATCTTCCTGACAAGAAAAAGAAAGGGCCTGCTGCCTCTCCCAGACCAACTACCGGTCATTTTGAAGTCATTCAGTCTATTAATAATCAATCAGTCAGTCAGTGAGTATTTACTGATTGTCCATTATGTGCCAAGTACTGTGCTAGGTACAGTTGAGCTCAAAAGATCTGGTCTGCTCTAATAAAGTTTTCACTCTGGTGAAGGAAACAAACCACTTAGTCAATAAATATTTGTATTTAAACTTCAATAAGTGTTATGAAGGCTTTACAAAGTGCTATGAGAGCCAGTAACAGGGGAACATGAGCGAGCTTGCAGCAGAGGCAGGGAACAGGTTAAAAAATGCATCCCCGAAAATGTGGACTACCAGCTGAGATCAGACTTGCTTTTGTTAGGTACATAATTAATCACCTACATTTGTTGATTACATACCATGTGTACAGAACCATTTTAAGAAACCATAAAGTACGCAAAGAGGCTGAAAATATACATCTTTGGAGAAGTTTAAATTCAATAAGGAAGAAATACACGCGAGAAGTTAATAATACAGTAAAACATTAGAGAAACATTAAATAAGTAGCACAAATAAGTGACAATGCGACAAAAGGACTGAGAAACCATTAAGCTCTGGTGTGACCCAGAAAGAGTTGTCAGAGAAGGTAAGACCTGAGCCAAGGCCTACCACAGTGGTTTTCAAACATTTTTGACTAAAACATACAGTTAGAAATACATTTTACACCATGGCCTAATATAAACATACAAACATAAATAAAACTAAAGTTTTATCAAACAAAACTTGCTCTCATATCATGTGGCCTACATTGACTGTTTCTATACTACTCCACTTAAAAAATTTTTTTCTTTATGCCAGTCACTAAATCAAGTTCACTACTCACTAATGAGTTGCAACTCAAAGTTTAAAATTTCCATCACAGAAAGAATTTCTGTACACAGAAGAGGCCCTTCACAAAGGGAAAGGGAAAGCAGAAAGTAGTTCTTCCTAGGAAGGAAGTCCAAGCCAACATGACCTCCAGCTCCTTCCCACCCCTCCTCCTCCTCTCACTTCCAGTCTTATAACTACTGTAGCAAGAAGGAATCCACACCCAGCATTGGGCTCCACCACATGCACATTGTAACCTTCTCAGAGCCATTGTCCCCCAGTCCTCTGCTCCACCACCATCACCCCCAACAGCCTGATTCTCAGACAAAATGTATTAAGCTTCCTCACATGAATATAAGTGAATACTGCTATTAGAAATATGACAAGATCAGAATTCCAGATCACACCTACATTTCAGGTCCTTGAGGCTACACACTGAGGTTTTGAATTTATCAATGTTTTTTCTCAAAAATCAAATGTAACACCTCAAAATCAGAGATTTAGCTAGTATGTATCTTCATATGCATTGGTTTGGGGGCCGAATTCAGTTTTCAAGGTGAGTGCTTTTATAATTGACCAGACACCAGTTTTGTAAAGACAGAAAAATAGATATCACGTAGAGTAGGCCACCAATTTCCCATAAATACTATGATGGTCTCTAATTAAAACCCACCAAATCTGACTTACAGATTTGACCTAGGGTCTGAGAGAATAGTGCTGATCATTACCAGCTTCACAAATACTCCAAAGATATTTCCTAGTTTGTTTTTTGAAGGAAAAGATAGTTGTTTAAATAGATATATACTTTAAAGTATACGGTTTTTAAATATATATATTTAAAATATATATTAAATAAAAATGTTAACTCAAAACAAGATAATAATCAGCCTGAATTAGGTGGGGAATAGGTTATGAAATGTACCTATTGCATTTATTGATGTAAATGATGAAAATACATTTATTGAGTAGGGATTGAAATTAAAGCCAAAATTGATACACATATATCTTGGTGTCTCAAGATATATTCTCATATTTTGTCCTACCCATTTGCAAGCCTCCTTTAATAATCTGGAAAAATGGTTATCTTCCCCCACTGGCAAGCATCTGGGAAGTAAAAGAGGAATTCTTTGGCTGACATACAAGCCACTGTTTCATAAGCAGCTTCAAACCTACCCAGTACCAACATTACCAGTAGAAATCAGAGCTACTTTCTGGGATAGCTTGGCTCGCTCTGGGGTTTTGTTTGGGAGAGGATAAGGGGAATGGGGTGCATGTGTGTGCGTGTGTGTGTTAATTTGCAGAGTCCTGAAGGCGTTTAATGCTCTAAAGCTGTAACAGAAAAGTGACGCATGGTCACTTCTGTCTAAAGCACATCCACTCCAAAGGGCAGCAATGTCCCTACAACTGCCATTCTCCTTAAAATGAAACCTGCAAACCAGGATAAGTCCTAATATTAGGACTGTGGCTCCTCTAAGTAAGAATAAGAGGGTCTCTCTGGCGACCAGATTCTGAAAGTTATCTGTGAGGTTTTAGTGACTAAAAGGAACTGTTCATGATGAGATTTGAATCACATCTGATCATTACTTTCTTCTCTAATATCAAAGGTAATGGTTAAGTAGCACTGACATTTTTAACTTCCATATAAAAAACTGAGACCAGGTTGTTCGACCAGTTTAAATAACTGGGAGGGAAACGAAGCTCCTTCACTTAGGAATCACTGTATTTTCCTGTAGTGATTGACAGGGCAGAGCTGGGAAGGCAAACCACTAGTGTCACGTCTTTTTGTCTCAAGGCACGGAGAGTCGTTTCTCTCTGGACTCCCGTTTCATCGGGTAACTGTGGGGCCGGCTGGATTCTGCGGGGTGGCCTTGGAGGGGAGTCAAGCGAAGCCCGGCTGGGAATCGCCGGAGGGAAAGGGCGTCCGGGCCCGGCGTAGACCGCACGGGCTC
>NW_007753165.1:0-248 GCF_000696425.1 Galeopterus variegatus
GACCTGGGGAGTGGTGGGAAAGTGGTGGTGGAGACAGAGGGTAGGAGATGTGGAGAGGAGAAGGACCAGGGCCAAAGAGAGGGAGAAGTGAGCAGAGGCGAGTCGCAGTGAAGGTGGAGGCTGGGACAAAAGCAGAGAGAAACGGCAGCGGGGCTTCTCCGCATGGTGACCCCAAGGCTAATGCTGGCAGAGGTGCTCCTCTGAGATCAGCCCACCAGCGACGTGTGTTCACTGGCACGGCGGGGAGG
>NW_007753165.1:2138-2893 GCF_000696425.1 Galeopterus variegatus
TATACGGCCATCGGAACCATGCCCACGACCACCTGTTAAACCATCAAACCATTACTCCATGAATGGATTCATCCGTTCATGAGGGCACAGTCCCTGCCATCCAATCACCTCTTAAGGGCCCCGGCTTTCAAATACCATGATCGGATTTCCCACCCTCTTAACACTGTTACCAGGGGATCAAGTTTCCAATACATAAACTTTTGGGGGACACATTTGACCCAGAACAATTAGGTATCATGAGTAATCTAGAGATGATGTAAAGTATATGGGAGGGGTGCATAGGTTATCTGGAAATACTACACTATTTTATGGAAGAGACTTGAGCGTTCATGAGCTTTGGTCTCTGTAGTGGTCCTGGACCAATCCTCCGTGGGTACCGAGGGTTGACTGTACCTACAAGGACTTTATTCTCATTATGCCAATGGAAGGCCCGTTTGCTGCCTCTAAGCCCTGTTTTTAGATCACTTAATCTGTCCTGAATCTGGATCTCTTTCTTTCTGTCCAGCACCATTCTTCAAAGCTTGCTGAAGGTCTGTCTCTGCCAGAAACCTTCCTGGTTCATTCCTCGTGACTCAGTTCCATCTGTCCTCCCCTCCCAACCTGCCCCTCCATCTGCTGCCACTCACACACATGCAAAGAAGCCTGCCCAGCACTGGGCCTGTGTGTCTTGCCCCCCCCAACCTCCCCCAGACACGCTCAACACACAGTCCCCATGAGCTCCCCGAGGAGAGGACCATGTCTTCTTCTCCCTCTGG
>NW_007753165.1:8026-8596 GCF_000696425.1 Galeopterus variegatus
CTACGGCTTTGCCTGCTCTGGATATTTCCTATAAATGGAATCGTGTGATGTGTGGTCTTTCATGTCCGGCTTCTTTCATTTAGCGTAACGTCTTCAAGCTTCAGCCATGTGACAGCACGTAATAGCACTTTCTTCCTTTTTATGGCTCAATAATATTCCACTGTATGGTACTCTGCATTTGGGGCATCCATCCATCCATTGATGGTGTGTATTTACCAGAGAGATGGGCTTTATCCTCAAGGGATGAATCTCTAAGGTGGGATTTCAGGCATAACTTCCAACTGGGAGAAAAGAGAGTGGGAGTGGGGGGGTGCTTCTCAGAACTTTCAAGTACCGTTGGGAAATCCCTTGTTCTGTGGCTAGCTCCGTGGGAATGGTGACAAGGCGGGAGGCACAGTGGCACATGCTCCCCAGAGGTGCAAGTGACTTCTCAACCACCTGCGCGTGGTACCGAGGTCAGTACAGGAAGGCGTTTGATCAGCTCCTGGAATCTAAGCCTCCAACTCCACTGCTGCCCCCTCCCCTGCCCTCCCACCCCACCCCCAGCATTTCACTGGGCAGGGGGTGCGG
>NW_007753166.1:0-2861 GCF_000696425.1 Galeopterus variegatus
ACCTAGTACATGGAAGACAGTTAATTATCATTTGTGGAATATATTAATAGAACACACAGTGGTGGGCACATGACAATTGCTTATGGTAATTACATTGACTGGACTTTCTGATTTTGCTTTAAGTAAATTTAGCATCTATAATTGTGGTGCTTGTACATGTAAAGCTGTGCTTATTTAAAATCTATTAGCAAAAAAATAGAGAGAGAGGGAGAGAAACATTTGATATTGTTGCTTCATACAGAGGTTCGATAAAGCCGTAAAAAAAAAGTCATTGGATGAGAAGAAAAGTGATTAAATGAAGAGAAATTTTGCTGTTTCTGTTGAGAAAAAGGATAGAGTACAAAATCTCAAATATTAGAATCACCCAGTGAAAATGATGCCAGAGATGGTAGGGCTGGGGAGAGACTGAAAACATATATATCTATATATTGATATATATTTCAGGAGTGTAGTGGTAGGTGTAAAGGAATCCATACTTTACCTTATGGACATGTCTCTTCTCTGTGTCTCTTATGGGCTTCAGCAAATTTGTGCCTGTAGTTTCCAAGTTAATAGAAATCTTTCTATTTCATACACCAAACCATGTTTCCACTTTTATTTTGAATTCTATAATGAAAAATGCATGCTCATGGTAGAAACCAGATCAAGTAAATCGATCACTAAGTAAACCAAGGACATTTTCAGTAGGTGTAATATATAGATTGAAATAAGTAAAGGAGTAGCATTCTGCCCCATGCTGACAGAGACTAGAAGTAGCCAGGAGATCAGAGTGATATTTGGAGAGAGAAGAGTGTTTAGGACAGAAATATTTATTCATTCATGCATGTGTGCATTGAGTCCTTATTAGGTCCCACACTATGCTGAGTAAAGGGAGTCTAGCAGTGAATCAAAGAGGGACGATCCCTACCCCTTGTAGGTCAACGGGAATACAGAACTGAAATGTGTGTAGCAGGGAACAGTGTGGTCATTTTACAGTTGACAAGCTCTACAGGCTGGGAACTTCAAAATTTGCCTATACCCATTTTTAGTAATATGGGAAACATTGAACCTATAAATGTGTATAATCAGTGTGGATGAGATGATATTATGTAAATATATGTCCTAGATGTATAGACATATTTTAAAAAGGTATTATAATAAGGGGAAATTTTAGATTAGAGAATAATGTACATAGTATGGTCAAATTTTAAAAGCAATTATTTAAAAAAATTGTAAAATATATGTATACTCTTTACATGTCCAAAATTCATTAGAATAATTAGCAAACTATACCTATATTATGGTACACATATTTTCAATAACATTTTTGCAGCTATATTAAAGGAAAAGTGAAAGTACATACCCCAAATTGTTAGCAGTAGATGTTATTTCCATTTTTTTTCCTTATAGGTTATCTAGATTCTCTGATTTTTAAAAAAATGAATACTTGTTCCTTGTACACTAAAATTATAACAAAAATAAATCTGAAGCTGAATAAAAACTTTCTTTTAGATATTGAGAGTAATATTTTATCAATGAAACATAATCTTGCTTTCGGAAGAGTTAGGAAGTTCTGTAATCAACCTATATTATCAATCCATGAAATTTATTTCTTATGATGTTGCTGAAGATAATATTTTTTATAAATTACAGTTTGGTGAAAAGAGGAATTCATTGGCTTCCAATCAATTTAAGTTTTACCACCTAGCTGTTCCTTGCTTACAAAGCATGTTAGTTTGCAACTTTTCCCATACTCACACATCTATAGGAAAAAACAGCAATGATACATCTAAAGTTTGTTTGTGAAAAGGTTAATTCTAGGTGTCAACTTGATTAGATGAAGGAATGCCAAGAAAAATGATAATCTTTTTTGGTGTGTCCATGAGGGTGCAGAAGAGAGTAGCATGAGAGCTTGAGTGGACTGCATGGGGAAGATCAGCCCTTAATATGGGCAGGAACCATCCAATCTGCTGGGTGTCCTAAGAGCATGAAAAACAGAGAAAAAATGGAAAATCACTGACTCTTTCTGCTGGAGCTGGGATACACTCATCTCTCCTGTCTGCAGAGATAAGTGCTTGAGATCTTCAGCTTTTGGGTTCCAGGACTTATACCAACAGCACTGCCAGCATCCTTGGTTTTGAGGCCTTTGGACTTGGACTGAGCCACATTACCAGCATCCAGTTTGCAGATGACCAATTGTGGGACCTCTCTTCATAATCACGTGAACTAATTCTCCTAATACACAGCAAAGTAAGCAATCAACAACATGAAAAGACAACCTAAAGAATGGGAGAAAATATTTGCAAACTATACATCTGACAAGGGGTTAATACCCATAATATACAAGGAACTTATACAACTTCAGAGTAAAAAGTAAATAATCCAGTTAAAAATAGGCAAAGGAGCTGAATAGACATTTTTCAAGGGAAGACATACAAATGGCCAACAGGTACACACACAAAAAAATGCTCAACATCACTAATCATCAGGGAAATGAAAATCAAACCACATTGAGATATAACTTCACCTCTGTTAGGTTGGCTATTATCAAAAAGACTGTGAATAACAAATGCTGGAGAGAATGTGGAAAGTAGAGAACTCTTCTACATTTCATGGGACTGTAAGTTAGTACAGCCATTATGGAAAACAGTGTGGAGGTTTCTCTAAGAACCAGAGCTAGAACTACCATATGATCCAGCAATCCCACTGCTGGGTACGTACCCAAAGGAACTGGAATCATCATGTCGAAGCGACACCTGCATACCCATGTTCATCACAGCTCCATTTACAATAGCCAAGATATGGAACCAACGTAAGTGTCCATCAATGGATGACTAGATAAGGAAAATGTGTTTTATATACACAATGGAATACTATTCAGT
>NW_007753166.1:4891-5417 GCF_000696425.1 Galeopterus variegatus
AAGTGTGACATCTCCATAGAGAAAATATTATATCTCTACAAAGACAAATTAAAGAGCAGATTGTAGATTTATGAGAACCTTTGTCTGCTACCACTCGTGAGAGCTGAAAGGCAGCTGCCAATAATGAGTGTAACACAAAGCGAGAGAAAATCAAGACTCAAAGCATAACACCTTCCAAAAGTCATAATTGCTTGTGCTGAACNTACTGAGAAGGAGCTGCCAATGTAAGTTCCAAGTGTTTATTCTAATATTAGATGGACTTAAAGAAGGAAAATATGGGTTTGGCATAATTTCTTGAACAATTGTTCAAATGTCTTGGGTTTGGCAAAGTTAAAATTGCGTTTTCCCATTCCCTTTTTTCTCGTAATTTACAAAACCATGTACAGTTCAAGGGAAATTTAATCCATATGTTCTGATTCATTTGCACTTAACTTGTCATAATGTTTTTCATAAAAGTCATCTTTTGTCCAAAAAAGTTTGTGAGCATCTTTTTAATGAGTCCCCTTTTCCTCCCTATACTAAGAAG
>NW_007753166.1:7043-8596 GCF_000696425.1 Galeopterus variegatus
ATGGGCACAAGGGGTGAAAATCAGCTTTGTATCTCATGAATATTCATAACCAATAAAAAAATCTGTGCATTAAATATAGTAAACATTTGTATATTTCCCTGTATTTCTGAAAACCTTTTTACTGTAATCAGTCATAGTCAAATGAAAAAAAAAACTGCAAAGAAACATGGTAATAATTACATAATCTGTATGTAAATTTAAATAAATTAAAATTAAATAAAATTAAAATTTCAGAAAAAAAGATATCATGTTGGACATGAAAATTGATAATTAAAGTTTTAATGCATGATTTAAATATCTAGTACAGATTGTTTGCAACTGTGTATATTATATATTATTCTACATCAGTGTAATTATTAGCCTGAAATACATATGAAAAAACCTTCAATGAATCACTGACTCTTCTGGGCCCCATCTCAAATTCATGAATATTTCTTTTGTGGGAACTATCACCCTGCATTATAGTAAGTTCTTTGTATATCTTTTTCTAATTAGTCACATTGTGAGGATGAGTGTCTTATTTATGTCTCCTGTGCCACTGCTTGGTGTAGTGCCTGATACAAATGAGCATTCACTACATCTTTGTGGAACTAGTGTTTTGACTTATATTCTGGATTTCATCTGAAAGTGGCATTAACACTCACTTGAACACCTGCTCATCACCTTTTCCTGAAAGTAAAATTGCACACTCAAATTAGTGATATCCTGGAAGAGAAAAGTCTATGTTTTCCACCTTTTGTTTTAACAGCTTAAAATATAAGTCCCCATTTGCTCAATGTTTGAAATCCATTTGAACATATCCGTAGTAAAAATCCATCACTAAATTCCATCTACTTTACTTCTGGTCTTTGCACAGTGGGTGGGTGGGTTTTCACACTCTACTGTTAAATTTAGTGGATAGATTAAAAACAGAATCTTGCTATTAACTTTGAATAACCAGACTTATGGTAACTTAAGCCCACATTTAAAAAACATTTAAACTTTGTGCTTGGGTGTGTGTACATGGGAAGAAATTGTATGTATTATACAGTTGCACATGTAATTCAGGTTCTATGATTTCAATATGAGGTATAACACCTTAAGAATATTTATGGCTAACAGCCTTTTGTGATGTTTTTTCTACCAAAATATGTTTTCTTGTTCAAATTTCCTTCTAATGAAGAATAAGGTAATAAATGTAAAGGCCATGTCATGGAAATGAAATTAGTGATCATATAAGGTTATAGAAAAATAAAGAAAAATTAGCAGTAGTTTTTTTTTTTTTTTGAAAATCAAGGTTGTATGTTTATTAATTGACATAAACAAAAATCTAAGTGAAGATTTTAGACAATAACTTGACCAATTTAGAATTTTTAGAAATGTTACCAAAGACAAACATCAGCTTTTTTATTTATTTCTATCAGGTTTTTCAGATTTGCATTATTCATTATTTACCATAAAACTATATTTTTATTTAAGGTCTGGCATATTAGTTATATCTCTTGCCTATGAGAGAGCCCACGTACATAGTAAACTAAAAAGAAATTTACAAAAGTAGACAATTATAATAGTAA
>NW_007753167.1:0-2890 GCF_000696425.1 Galeopterus variegatus
AAAAAAAAAAGCCAAACTCTTGTTTCTGCAAAAGAGCTTGGCTGCTGCAAATCACATTTCCTGTGGCATTTTACTTCCAAAGGGCAGCTTTGGTCATGGAGTAGACAAAAGCTTTGTGCAGATTTTGTTTTTTTGAGATGAGACATAATTTGTATTTTTGAACTCTACATACAAATAACTTTATAAAGGGCTTTAAAACTGTCTTTGTGCATGATCCAGAAGAGCTGGACTCTGAAGAAGTTTTGAAATACTCATTTGTGTTGCTTATGTTTTCTTAAAAAAAAAGTGATAAGATAGTAGAAATCCATGTCTAAATAAATCCAATCATCTCTTGCATTTATATTTGAAAAACAAAATAAAAATTCTAATTAATAAAAGAGGTTTTTAATTATCAGAGCATATTGCAGCAGTATATGGAAGCAGAGAGTATAGTTTTCAAGTTTAATTGCTCTACACAGAAGTGAACTGTGGTATAGATTAATCCATAAGAGTGCAAAATAGCTCCCCACTTGATGCTTTATATGGTGATTTGTGGTTGAATATCTATCCTGGTTATGCTTTTCT
The DNA here is from genome assembly GCF_000696425.1 of Galeopterus variegatus. Taxonomy (NCBI): domain Eukaryota; kingdom Metazoa; phylum Chordata; class Mammalia; order Dermoptera; family Cynocephalidae; genus Galeopterus; species Galeopterus variegatus. The sequence continues at coordinate 565 of NW_007753167.1, forward strand.
TTGGATGATAATATGATTCGTCTCTCTACCTTCCTCCCTACTACACAGAAGCTGATGTGGGGACATGACCCAGAAGCATTGCTACAATGACACTTGACATCACAACTTGACAAATAATAATACTCAATATGGATAAGTCACATTATACAGATAATCCCACATGAAATAAATTAATACCATTTTACAGGTGGATTAACTGTTTGGTCCTGGTCCTGTTGACTTCCAGATCCTGTTATCTCTCATATTTTCCTGGATCCTGTTGTCTAGCAAATATCATAAGCAGTTTTTAGCTGTGATACTTTCAACCAACCTACTGTTTGGGGACTACTAGGACAAAGTGTCAGGAATAAAGGTCAAGGTCACTTCTTCAGCAGTCTCCCAAATCCCACTGGCATGAAGCTCTCTTCCTGTTTCCTTTGTCTGCACGATTTGGCACCAGGAGTTCTCACAAGCAGATCCACGGGCTGTTAAATCAAGAGGAAGCTCCTCTCCCTCCTCTTCTCTGTCCTCTTCCTGCAGAGATACAAGGTGGCTTTAAAATGCTCATATCATCTTTCCATTCTGATTGCTTATTTGTTCAGATGCTTCCATCCTGAGTATTTTCTCAACTCCTCTGCCTAATCACCTCGGAAAGTACTCAGGAAAGCAGCTCACAGCCCATCCATCAAAGTGCAGTGTGCATCTCCTTTCTCAGACAGAGGAAATAATCATAAATGCCCATGGAAAAGAGTATGGGCCCCGGGTTTCAGTGTAGGGGCAGAGACGGGAAAAGTCGTCGGCATGCCCCTTCCCTACCATGTAGTCTTTTACTTCTCCACCTGGGGAAAACAGCTGATGGGTGGGAATGAGGAGAGTTTAGCTGATATCATTAAAACAGCACTTTCTAGCCTCCCGTGAGCTTTCTCTCAAGTAAACTCTGCTGAGTTCTGCTGGGATTATTAGACACAGAACATGTGTCAGAGACTGGCCCTCTAGAATTCTCTGGACTGTGTTTATTATGCAGCATGAAGCTGTCATGGACAGAACAGTGCCTCTAATTTATCATGTCTTCTCACTAGGTGAGAGAATAGGGCTCCACAAACCACCACAGGAACCAATTGCACCCAATTCTGGTGCTGCGAAAGCAAGTACAGTCTCAGTCAGGGAGTGAGCAACCGGGGTGGAGACAGGGACCCCCACTTACCCATGAAACTTCATTCCCCAGCAGTGTAGGCCCATTTTCCAAACAAAGAAATCATGCACACACAGACACACAAATGCAGCCTTCACACATGTGCTCCTATGTGTAGTGTTTATGGTGGGCACTCACAGACATGCCCAGCGCCTTTGTGCACTGATAGCAGCACTGTGCTGCTTGTGGTTAGCCTACGGGTGGCCCTCGTTACAGGCGTCTTTCTGCTTGGCACATACTGGTTCCTCCGCATGGAATCTCCTTTCGCTTTCCCTTACCCAGCAGATTTGGCAAACTCCTGTTGCTCCTTGTAGTCAGTTCAAGGGTCTCTTCCTCTATGAAGCTGCCTCTGCCTCCACCCCATGCACACACAGGGGCTCACTTCCAGTGCCTAGCTGTGGATAGTATCGTCACCCTTCGTCATTGTTCCATGGTGTTGAGTCTGTCGCTTATACACCTGTCTCCCTACTACACCTTGAGGGGTAAATCTCATCTTTTCATTGTACATAACAAACATATGTAAGTATATGTGCCTGGCACATATAGGCAGTTAGTAGGTACTTGTTGAATGAATGAATGAATGAATGAGTGAGTGAATCATTTTTTGGGATGGAGATGTTTGGAATATCCAGCCACTATATGTGGACACTAAGAACTAATTGTTCTTGTAGAGTAAAATATCTTGTGTTTGTTTCTTTTTATTATTATTGTTGTCTTACAATCAAGAATACTACCCAAATCTGCTTTTACTTTGTACCACTCAATGTACTAAATAATTCCTTCTCTGCTGGAGGTGCTCCTCATTGGGCCTAGCATTTTGCAGACTCACGCTTTGGTTCTCCCAGGAGAAGTCTCCATTCTCTCATGGAAGGGATTTAGCTGCATTTCCAGGGCTCCTAGTGGTGGAAGCTGGGCACGGATCTAGATTAGTTGGGAGATAGGCAGGGTCAGTCCTATGAGTTGCTGGCTAGAAGAACGTCTGGCCTGGGCATGGTGGTCAGTTTGGATTCTAACTTCCTAGCTAGTTGAAACTCTCTAGCATGACATTTGGTGATCAAAGAAGTATACCATTTTTTCCCTTTAGCTAAAAGGCAAAAAATCTTTTCTAGCTTACCCAGAAAACATTTACCTCCAACAGAAAAAAAAAAAAAAAAA
>NW_007753167.1:7526-8596 GCF_000696425.1 Galeopterus variegatus
TTAGATACTCTGCAAACAATGGGCATTCAAAATTATTTAATTAACAATGATGCATTATTCCTCAAAGTGTGGCCCAGCATCCACAGCCTGGGCCAGAAAGCAGGAATGGGGACGGGGATTGTGGTGAGGGTCTCAAACTGCCCTGGCAGCAGGGTGGGGGATGAAGTTAGTCCTTCCTTGGGGCTGCTGTCTTTGTGGATTTCACAGCCAGGGTGGGAGGTCCTCAGGCTCCTGGTGACTCTGCTCTTGACCTCAACTTTTGAATCGTGTTTTCCCTGGTCAGGAATTGGGTGTCACTTCTGGTTTCGGGGCACTCTCCTTAGGATCCTCTAATGCTGCCTGTTACCTGGAGGGAAGAAAACGTAGGCACTCCTGTCCTTTGTCCCTGCTCTGTTTCATACCTGGGAAGGGAGGCCCCTGCCCAGAAGCTCAGTTTGAATCTCTGCTCCCCACTTGTTGTGTGATGGGGGTGCAAGCTGTTTTGACTCAGGCTCTCTAGCCTTTAAAATGGAATTAGTGTAGGTAGTACCCAACTCAGGGGGCTGTCAGGGAGATTAAAAGTACTAATCCTGGTGAGTACTTAGAACACTGAGCGCTCAGTAGATGTTAGCTATCATTATTAAATGTAACAATGTATCTGCAATAATTACAATTATTATCCTTAGCCACTCCCTGACTCCTCCTAACAGAGGTTAGGCAGTAGAGATATGATGAGAGTCACAGGTGCAAGCCACGAAATTGGAAATTTTCTACTACATTAAAAAAAAAAAGTAGCCATGTCAAAAACATACAAGGAAACAGGTGAAATTAATTTTAACAATACATTTATTTAATCCAAAATATCTGAAATGTCATTTCAACACATTGTCAATATAAAAGTTATTAATAAGATATTTTACAAACTTTTTTTGGTACTATTTCTTTGAAATCCAGCATGTGTGTTATGCTTAACAGCACATCTCAGTTTGGACCAGCTACATGTCAAGTGCTCAGGAGTCACGTACGCTAGTGGCTACAGTATTGGACAGCACAGCCATATTGCCATTTGCCTCTAGAATGTCTGTTAGCTC
>NW_007753168.1:0-1318 GCF_000696425.1 Galeopterus variegatus
GCAGGGCAGCCTGAGCTCAAACATCCTGTTCTGTGTCTCAGGGCCTGAAGTTCAAGGGAACTCACTTGCAGCCAACTTGCGGGGATCTCATTCCAGAAAGATGCACGCACATAAGAGCTCCAGATTGAAAGTTCACATCTTTCCTCTTAGTAGATGTAGGAGTCACTGTTGGTCCCCTCAGCCATTCCCCTTCACTGCACTTTGGCTGACTTCTAATGACATTATCTGTCCCTCACTGCTCTCTCTGAAGCTGAGGAAGGCAGCTCTGTCTGTGCACATGGCAGACCACAGGCCTGGAATGACCATCTTCTAGGACAGCCCTCAATCATTGATGACAGCAGGGGTGTGCACATACCCCAGCTCCCTCGACCTTCATAGGGAATACCCAGAGGCATTTGCCTGTGTTTGCACATGGACCTGAGCTCCAGTCCTCCTCAGGGTTGGCTGACTTGCCGATGTGTCTCTCTCTGTCCATCGTCTCTTCCTCATCTCTCTCTTCTTCTTCTCTCCTAGTGATTCCAGCACCTTGTGAATCATTGTCATGGGATTCATTGTCAGTGGTGGAGCCAACCTAAGGCAGTGGACACATTTTCATTCTCAGAGGGCCTAAATCCTTGCCACTTCTTTTTGATGTGCAAGAAAATTCAGACAATGTAAGAAACACTGACTTTTCTTTTGGACATCTCTCTTTGATGATATTTAAGCAGTAATTCCTTTCTTATGGGTGACAAAATCAAAGGAGCTTTAAATAATAGCTACAGACTGTTAAGTCACTATTAGACATTAGAGGCAGATGAATCAGAATCCCTCCCTCCAAAACCCACAGATCACAGGAACCCATGTCTCAGATTTCTTCCATCTCTTTTGGTCATAAATCTGTCTTGTGAAATTTTATTCTATGTTAGGGGGAAACAGTTGTAGAGATAATGACAATTGTTACTGAGATGAATAACACTCTCATCCCAGAAGATATCTCTGTCCTAATCTTTGAATTCTATGAATGCTACCTTCTATGGCAAAAGGAACTTGTTAGATGTGATTAATTTAAAATTTCTTACATCAGGAGATCAATTTGAATTATCCTCTTGAGACTGATATGATGACAACAGCCCCTATCCTAGGGAGAAAGTAGGGTCACAGTCAGAGAGAAGATGTCACAGTGGAAATGGGTGTTGGAGTGATGGGAGGAACGGGCTGTGGAGCAAGGAATGTGGGGCAGGGACAGCAGGCAGCTGTGAATTTCACGACACCCTGGTATTGTCTTCCCTCGCTGTTTATGTGTTTTTTGTTTTTGTTTTTGTTTTTGTTTTTGTTTTTG
>NW_007753168.1:1620-3365 GCF_000696425.1 Galeopterus variegatus
CAAGATGAAGGTTTTGTCAGGTAGGTTCTACTTGTGGATACTTGTGATGGCATTTAGGGCCCACAGAATATCCGGAACAATTTCACCATTTGAAGAGCCTTAATTTACTTCTGCAAAGGCCCTGTTCTCTCTTAAGGTAACATTTGCAGGCTTGGGGGAGCAGAACATGATATTTGGGGGGCCATCCTCAGTGTTTTAGACCAGCACAGGAGCAACTCTCTCTGTACACATCCCCCACCTTTCTCCCAAATCACTTCACCCCCTTAAGTAGTTTTAGGCCAACTACATCCAGGCTCTGAGGAGCACACATGGGAGGCTTTGCTTAGGGTTTGCTTAAAGACCTGCTGAGTTAGTCATTATCAGGCACAATGAAGGACACAGCCAAAGAGAGCCTTGGCCATCTGAGAAAAAGCTGTCTCTACAGAGGACAGTCATGGAATATTATTCTCTGGATGTCTAAATGTCTTCAGTAGTCTGTAGTCCTCAGCCCTCATAGAAGGTATGTGTGGGTCGTGACAAAATAGCATCCACATTTACCTCTCATTTTGCTCTTCCTGTTCACTTTGAACAGTATGTTTTTGTGAAGTGACTGAGGTGAGAAAATTGTCCAAAGCAAAAAAATGAGTATAATTTTGTTCCTATTTTTCTTAGTTAAGTTCATGGGGCATTTTTGAAATGTCTTGTAAAGTTTTGTATGAAAACCAGTTTTCTGGACATGTCTTTGCTCAGGGTGGATAAGAGGTGCCTAAATCTGAATATAATATCCAATTCTCTCTATGATTTGGGGCACAAAAATAAAATGTTTGCCTAAGTGCCACTCCTGTGGTGTCATCTTCTGCTGATGCTGTTAGGAAGTGACACTTTCCCACATGCCTCTGCAGCTGTCTTCTCCAGCACAAGTTGCAGGGATTCTGAAAGCTGTCCTCCTAACTCAATACAGTCATGACGCAGGCCAGCCATGCCCACAGGCCAGCCAGAACACTTCATATGGACACATATTGGCATGTCTGTCCTGGTACAGATGGTTGCATGTTGTGAGCTTTCATCAGTGTTGAATTTGACATCTAGCTAGAGCAGAAAGCATTACAAACCTTCCAATCTCTGTAAGAATAGAATGTCAAGTGACCACTCTGCAAACATCTGGTTTGTTCCAGGGTGACATCTATGTCAGCATCTGGAGAGTAGCCCTGTGAATGGGGCAGCATCTCTCTTCCCCTCAGTCCAGCCTCAGCTTCCGTGAGAACAGAGGCACCTCCACCCCCTCCACCACCTTCTAGAAGCTGCAGGTGGAGTGAGCCAGCCAGCCCTCGGAGAATGCTGGAGATGCGCTCTGGTTCAGGGAAGCAGACATGTCAGTCCTCTCAAGAGGAACCACCCTTTATCCCAGGGGTGTGATCCCCAGTTCTACTCCCCTTACCATTAGGTCCACAGGGAGCAGATTTTGCGGACACTCCAAGATGAACTTCCTGGCCCTGCTCCTCGGCCTTCTGGTGATGGGCTTTCATCATAAGCACCTTTCCCACTGCAGACCATGAGCTGGAACTTTATCCCATAGAAGATACAATGTGCTCAAATGTGCCATGAATATTACAGTGTAATATAAAATGTTGTTTTGACTCAACTCTTATTTGGAAAACAAGGCACAGGGTCCAAAGTTAAGAAGGAGGTGGAGGTGCAAACAGCCTTGAGCCTGTCCTCTGCCTCCCTGAGGATCATGGAGCACTCTGTCTGTGCTCCCTGTCCCA
>NW_007753168.1:4340-6087 GCF_000696425.1 Galeopterus variegatus
TCTCAGCATCTGGGATTTCTGACCTGGTGAAGCAGGGGCAGGTTGAAGAGTAATTACCTCCCATTTAATCCAGATCCACACAGAGGAAAAGTGGAAGGGGATAAGAACCAGGGTGTGGTCTAGACAGAAGCTTTATATTGATGTGTTTATTGATGTTTTCATGATCTCCTGCAGGGTAACGATGTGTTTATCGATGTTTTCATGATCTCTTGCAGGGTAACAGAGCACTTAAAACTTAAAGGACAGAAACAACAATTTACTATTTCTCATGACTCTGTGGGTTGGCTGGTGTTTCCTTTGCTGTCTTGCCTGGGCGCACTCTGGCAGCTGCAGTCAGCTGGGTCAGCTGGGCTGGAAGGTCCAAGTTGGCCCCACACACATGTCTGCCAGGTAGTGCTGGCAATGTCTAGTCACCTCGGTTCTCCTCTTAGTGGCATGCTGAAGGGGAGAAGAGGTGGGAACACTCCGCCTTAGATGCCGATGTTCAAGGGTGAGTCAACAATAGACATTTTAAATTGATAATAAAACTGTTTTTTCTTGTCACCGTGCACTGACAATTCTGAACAATGTCAATGATAAAATACCCCTCTGACAATTCTGAACATTGTCAATGATAAAATACCCCTCCCCATGGGAAGGGCCATTCACCCTGCCCACATTCCCACCCCTACCACTCCCCCCCATGCCACTGGATGGACTATGTGCCTGTATGTCAGCTGGTGCTGGTGGTTGTCTGGGTGCCTCAGTTCTCTCCAAGTGGTGTTAGATCCACCAATAGTCTACATGAGCTTTCTCACATTCCCAGAGGGGAGGTGTAGTGGATTGAATTATGTCCCCACAAAACTCTCTGAGCTTGATTTGTGTCCCCCAAGTTTTATGTATTAGAAACTTGGTCCCCACTGACTGTTAAGAAAGTGGGAAATCCTATAATGGTAACTGAAAGGTGTGGCTGTGAAGAAGTGATTGGATTGTAGGACTGTGCAGTAGTGAACGGATTAAAAATGGTGATCAGGAGAGTGGTTCTGAGGGCTTTCAAAGAAGAGGAGAGTCTGTCTTTCTTGCCCTCTTTCTGCTCTCTCTGCTTCCACCATCTTGCAATGTGAGACCTCTGGTTCTCTGTTGTCACCACCAAATGGACTTGGACTTCCCAGCCTCAGAAACTGTAAGCAATAAGTTTCCTTTTCTTTATAAATCACCTAGTTTGCAATATTTTGTTATACACAATATAAATGGGCTCACACTGAAAGGTAAGGCTGCGGGACCTCGTGAGTCCTGCACTTCAGTCCTGGCATGGGTTGATTTCACCATATTCTACAATCCGTGCAGGTCCCAAGATCAGCCTAGATTGAAGATGTGGAAAAATATACTCCACTTTTCAATGAGAGGAGCATGCAGCAATGTTTTTCTAATCTACCAAAATTGTCTGGACTTACATATTGACCAGCAACAAAAATTAGAATGGGCACAGTATTTATTGAATTTTTATTACATACCATGTTTGAGCCAAGTCTTCATATGAGAGATATGTTTTGTCTCCTACTTCCATTGGAGATACTGAGACAGAGAGAGGTTATGAGACATGTCCTAGGTCACTAAATAAAGTAAGCAAGTATTCTTATCAGAATATCTGATCACAGAAGGCAGTGAGTGGTGTGACAACACTGAGAGATTCCTTGTATCCAGCCACCTGGAGCAATTCTGTGAGAGGTCCCGGCTCCTGTGCTCATAACAGCACAGCTGCACACAC
>NW_007753168.1:7087-8596 GCF_000696425.1 Galeopterus variegatus
CTGAAGACCAAAGCGGAAGGCTCCTTTTTGAGCATGAGCAGGCACAGGGAAAATTCTCAAAAATCAAGAACACTTGCAGGTGCTGCATGCTCAGCACATTGCACGAGGCACCTTGTAACAAACAGAAGTGTAACCAATAATCCCAGACCCCAAAGGAGTGCCAAGTGTGACTGCTCTTCTGCATGTCCACCCCCACTGCCCCACCCTGCTGCAGCCTTTATTGCATTTTTGGAGGACCAAGACCATGTCCTTAAAGATCACCCAGTTTCTTCACCCCCACAATTCCTTGATAGATGGTTCCACATTAAGACTTTTAGGGATACGGCTATAGGTCTCTGTTTCAAGTTTAGTCTTTTTGTCAGGTTCAGCAAGATGGAGAAAAGGGAGAGAGAGACCCGAGCCAGGTGCTATTTCAGCTAAAAGCTTCATTCCACTAATGTGGAGGGGAGACTGAGCCAGATCAGTTCCCTCAAACCCAGGAAACAAGGAGGTTTATAAGACTTTTAGGGAGGGTTCTGAAAGAGTAATGGGCAATTTCAAAATCAGTGGTATGCAAGGTGACACAGCCCTTGTGGTCCCATAACATCTGGTCAGTTAGGGCATAGGCTCTTGATTAGCACTCTCTCAGTACAAAGCATTCTAGCCCTAAGTCTGCTAAAGGAAGCCCACAAGACATGCCTCTAATGATAAAGGCAATGTTTACCCGAACCCAGGAGAGGAATCTAAGTTCCCAAAACAGAAAAGGGAAAGAGGAGGGGGAATGGGTGGGAAAGTTGCTTACCCTGGCTGTGCTGGTGTTAAGCTAGCCATGAAACCTAATGCTTTTGATCATAGGGGTCAGTGGAAAATTTCCTCTTCACCCCTGAAGTTTTGTTACTAAAACTCACTGACAGAATGAGATCAATATGAAGAAAACACATAACAAATTTTATTATTTAATGTGCTGGGAGAAGTCAAAGCACGGGGGAATCACAAGAGAGTAGTGTCCCAATTTGCCATTGGGGTACAGAGCTTATATACCCATATCCATAGAAAAAAGAGAGATGGGGGTGTAGGAGTAAATAATTCTTGTGGTGGTGCAATGGGTCTAGAGAATATACGACGTCCTGGGACAAAGTTTATTAAGCCTGCAAAGCAGACAATATTGCTAATGGTTTTTTTTTGATTGTTTGTTTGTTTGTTTGTTTGTTTTTTAATACTGACTGTGTTTGAAATATAAGACAATGGCCTGTGGCAGAAGTTGTTCCAGGTGTGTTGAAAGACTCCTGTTTCCTTCCTGTGATATGAATTAAGTTAATGAAAACCCAGAGAAAATACCAGAGGTCATTTTCTTCTTCTTTGGTGAGTCCTGACCATGGGCAGATAAGGGAACAGCTTCATCCTGTGCTTGGGATAGTGACAGAGAATTGAGGGGTGTGTGGGGGGGGCGGTCAGAGAGACCTTGAGGCTGCTTCTTTATTCCAGCATGTCAAAGCACCGTGTTTTGGGGTAACATCTTTCTGCACCTCA
>NW_007753169.1:0-391 GCF_000696425.1 Galeopterus variegatus
AGTATTTCATTCTTTTTTATGGCAGAGTAGTATTCCATGGTGTATTTATACCATGGTTTCCTTATGCAATCATCCATCGATGGACATTTAGGTTGGTTCCATGTCTTGGCTATTGTAAACAGAGTTGTGATGAACATGGGGGTGCAGGTATCCCTTCGACATGATGATTTCCATTCCTTTGGATATATACCCAGAAGTGGGATTGCTGGATCATATGGAAGATCTATTTGTAGTTGTTTTAGAAATGTCCATACTGTTTTCCATAGTGGTTGTACTAATTTACAGTCCCATCAACAGTGTAGGAGTGTTCCCTTCTCTCCACACCCTCGCCAGCCCCAGGAGACTTTGCCTTACTTGCAAGATAAGGAAAAGAGAAGAGTTTTCCTTTGAT
>NW_007753169.1:5889-7050 GCF_000696425.1 Galeopterus variegatus
ACTAATATTCTTGATTATTCCAACTTTCAGAGCAAATGCAACACAGATCCTTGTTTTCTGAACACCACTTTTATAAATAACATTTGAAATGGAACACCTTCCTTCTTTAATGAGAAAGGTGGAGGAATGAGGCACATTCCCTGTGAGCACCTTGCTTGCTACATGGTTGTCGAGCCAGTAGTTCTCATCCGGGGTTCCAAGCTCGTACCACCTGCGGAGCGTTTACAAGTCCTGATCCCCAGGCCACACCCCAGGCCAGTTACATAAGAATCTCTGAGGTGGGGTCTAGGCATCAGTGTTTTTTTAAAAGCTTCTCAAGTGATTCCAGTGATCAGCCAAGGCCCAGAATTGACCTAATGGTGAAGCTTCTAGAATAGTGACTCTTCTAGTCTTGGCTACATATTAGAATCACCCGGGTAGCTATAAAACTTCTTATGCCTGTGTCCCATTGAGAGGCTTTAATTTAATAGGTCTGGAGTTTGACCCAGGCATCAGGGTTTTGTAAATCTCTCCAGGTGTTTGCAACACACAGCCCCATTGTGCTGGACGACAACAGGGCACCAGTGGGGAGGGACCTGCCCCAGGACCTGCAGGACTCCCACATAAAGGAAGCCATCGAAGAGACAAGGAAAGCCATGGAGGCAAGTAATGATACTCTGAGGACTAGAGTTTTTCACTCACAGCATCAGGAGCCAAAGCACCAGAAAGTGAATTAGGAGGTGGATTCCTGCTCCCTGGGCAGAGGACACCAGAAGTGGCACTGAGAGAATAGCTAACGTCTGCTCTTGCCCCTCTACATGGTTACCTTGCAACAGGTATCACTGGCCTCTTTCATGCAGAAACCAGCCACAACCACCTGACTGCAGGTGTCACAGAGAGCATCAGGACAGTGCAAAAGCCCTCTGCAGTGGCTTTTGTACTCCTAGGGCAGGGTAGGCACAGCAGCCAACAACAATGGCTTCCTCCCCCCTATTCTATCTCCACAGAGTTTAAGGATGAAACCCTGAGCAGGGGCATGGTCTGGTGGAAGGCCAGCAAATGGCGGTGACCCCGGCAGTTCCCCAGGGCCAGGGGCTCTCCTCATCAGGATCGTCCTCTCCCCTCTTGTGGTGGACAGAAACCTGTGTAGGAGGCAGAATCCTGCCATGGTCTCTGCCCTGC
>NW_007753169.1:8339-8595 GCF_000696425.1 Galeopterus variegatus
TTCACACACCTTCAAGGAAGTGAATTCCACCAACAACCATATGAGCTAGAGGAGAATCCAGGTGAGAGGTCAGAGGTCTCACAAGAGACCACAGCCCCAGCCAACACCTGGATTGCAGCCTGTGAGATCCTGGGGTAGAGGACCCAGTCAAGCTGGACCCCGTCTCCTGACCCATGGGAACTGTGAGATAATAAATTTATACTGTTTTAAGCTACTAAATTCGTGGTAATTTGTTATACAGCAATAGAAAACATTT
>NW_007753170.1:0-283 GCF_000696425.1 Galeopterus variegatus
GGGGGGGGGGTATCCAGTCTACAGCAGCCATTTTGTGGAAAATTATAATTTAAAAATGTAGCCAATTAAAATAGTTATTATCAATATTAACTTACTGACTGCATAATATGTATCATGTGTATATACCATATCACACTTGCACTTAGCACAGTTTAAGTTGCTGTCTTTCTTTATTTTAAATACCAGTGGAATGTCCTTTTTGTGGCTAAGGGTTTTCTCTGTTTTTTTCAAGTTATTTTCTTAAGAAAATTTCACAGAGAAAAAATTACTGAGTTGAGGGAGG
>NW_007753170.1:2162-2730 GCF_000696425.1 Galeopterus variegatus
AATCACTAAAGTCAATAATGAGTCCATCTCACAGTAGCAATTTTTCTTTCTCAGCAGCTAACAAGGTGTGGTCTGACTTGAAGAACTGCGCTCTGCTTCTTGCAATTCCCCCCGCTGCCCCTTGCAGCGTTTCTCCACTGCTTTCAATCTCTCGTCGGTGTTAGAGCTGGAAGAAGCTTGGCAGGTGTCTAGGCCACTCGCACCCTTCACCTTGCAGAGGGCTGGAATCTACAGTAGCTGAGGTTCCTCAGATGTCACGAATGACTGGAAAAATACAGAGACATGCTCCGTACCGCCTGCACACACCAACCTCACGCTGGCATCGCCCCAGCATTGCTCAGTGAGATGTGCTGCTCCCAGGCCCATCCTCTTATTTACGTTTGGACCTGTACCTTGAGACTGTGCCAGTTTTAGCACTAAAAGTTCCACATCCCAGGAAAACCTTCGGTAGCAGGCAAACTGGGACAGTGGCTTCAGGCTTATTTCTGGGGGCATCTCTGGTTGGACTGGACTTAGTGGGAGAAACCAGGGGACTTGCAGCATTCAGAGTGGGATGTAGGAGGCACCA
>NW_007753170.1:8386-8595 GCF_000696425.1 Galeopterus variegatus
CCCACATATTTGCCGTGGAGGGAAGATTCACAGGTGGTCCCTTCCCTTCATGTCTGGGCTGTCCTGAAAGGACCCTACCCCACCACATGAAGAGAGGCTTGGGGACATCTGTAGGTGCTGCACCTTGCACTCCATTCTGCTCCCTCCCGATGTAGAAATCTGGTCTCCCCACCAGCTGCCAGGCACTCAGCCTTTGGACTGACCTCTGG
>NW_007753171.1:0-335 GCF_000696425.1 Galeopterus variegatus
TTTTCAAGCACTAAACACTTGAAAGGCTGAAGTCAGGGATATCCCCTGATACCAACTCCAGTCTTCCAGCAATAGAAAGTAGTACTTTGTCCTGAAAAAAAGAAGAAAAAGAAGCTTGAGCTTAGAGGGTTAAGCACAATGAATGCTATACTGGGAAACAGCCTATTTTCTCTTTCTTTTTACCCGGTTGTTTTTTAGACTGGATGGCCCACAAGGATTTTCAGAAGGGGTATTAAAAGGCCAGGTCTATATTTCAGGATAACAAGGATGGTTTTGGGAGATAACTCGTGAGGCCAAGAGGTGGAGAGAAGCTTTTCAGTACTTCAAGGAAGAGC
>NW_007753171.1:1154-3325 GCF_000696425.1 Galeopterus variegatus
GAAGCAAAGACCACTTCAAAGTTTCTGGTGGCAAAATGAAAGAATCCAGATAAGAAACAAGTCTGTGGGAGAATAGTGAGTTGAATACTGCAGATGTCCTATTTACAATTCCTGGAGAATATCCAAGGCCAAGTTATGTAGGGGACAATTGGAAATGTGTGTTTAGAAGTCCAGAAAGACATCTGTCTAATCTGGAGAGAGAGATTTGGGAACCATGAAGCGATGGCTGACCTTCAGAGGGGCTTCAAGAAGGAGAGGGCAGGGGAAAAGATGGGGAGAAAGGAGATAAGGAGATAGTAGGAAAAAGGAACATTTTTAGAGTTGAGCCTGAGTAACTCTTACATTACTGAGAGGGAAGGGGGAGTGCAGGGTGTTAAGCAAAACACAGTGGTATTATTGCAAGGAAAGAGTTTCAAGGAGGAGAAGTCAATGGGATGTTACAGAGCCATCAAAAAGGAAAAGGACTGCAAACCAATTGGATTTGCAATTGGATTTGGCAATTAGGAGGTTACAGACAGATAAGGGGGCCAGCCCGTGGCTCACTTGGGAGAGCATGGTGCTAACAATACAAAGTCAAGGGTTAAGATCCTCTTACCAGTCATCATTTTTTTTAAAAAAAGGAAGGTTACAGATGATGTCTGATAAAGCAGGAGTGACAGTGCCTGAGAGGTTGTGGAGGAGGGGAAGGAAGAGAGGCAGGAAAGCTGGGGAGAATGGTACCCTGGAAGGTTTTTTAGGACAGGAAAAAACATAAACATCTAGGAAGGGAGATGGAGACACTGAAGATGCCACAGTTAATTCCGTGAAAATGGAGAGGGGATAGACCTAAAAGCTCAGGGGGTCTTCACCTTGGAACTCCCCTTCTTCTATTCCAGAAGATTTTACATCCTTTGCTGAGCAGAACACATAGCTTTCAAAAAAAAAGAAAGAAAGAAAAAGGTTGACTGGAAAATGCTCTCATTGGTGTAGAACCAGGCAGTGAGTTCTCTGGGTGCTGGTCACAGAATCATCATCTCTTATTTTCTCCATCTTCAAAGAGGATCAGAACACCTGGCCTTCCAATGTCTATTGAATTTTGCAAGCCAACTCAGATTTTAAAAATACAAGGTTATTAGAGAAGTAAATGGATGACACATTATTGATTCTCAAAGACTCACACTTGCCTATTTCATAAAATTCCAGTAGTTGCTGGTTACCCCGCCCCCACTGATATATGTGGTGTCATTCCCCAAAACTGTGTAGAACGCACAAACAATTCCAATCATAAAATCTGTTTCTTGCCATGTGAGGTCAGACACCGTCCATAATTCTTTATGTCTCTTAAGAGTTGCTCCGGGAACTACTGAATTATGTATATTCCGTTAGTAAAGCAACCATGACAGTGGTTTCAAGATGGAAAGTGCTAGGATAGCACTAATTATTAGAATTTTTTTTTTTTTTTTTTTTTGCCATGTATTCAGATGGTTTTCAGCGGTGGCTCACAAAATGTGGTCTCCAGACCAGCAGTAGCAGCATCACCTGGGAACTTGTCAAAAAATGCAAATTATGGAGCCTCACTCCAGACTTCTGCCTCTCAGCAGCTCTGGGAGTGGGGCCCAGCCACCTGAGTCTTAACGAAGCCCTCAAGTGAGGCTGCCTAGCGCTGAAGATTGAGGGCCACCGAATTTACACATGGCCTTTCGGCCCAGCGGCCCAAGGACCTACCCCTGGGCATCATCTGGGGGCATTTTAGAAGTGCAGAATCTCGGGCTGTACCCCAGTCCCACCGAATCAGGACCTATCCCCTAACACGGTCCCCTGGGGATTCCGTTTGAGAAGCCCTGGTCTATATTACCGTGTGTGCAGAACGTAGTGAGGACCTCTTCTGCAGTAAGTTAAAAAACCTGAATGCCTAACTGGAGAAGCGGTGAAACTGTTGAAAAACATCCATTCAGCCCCATGCACCGCAAACTGCTTGATTATCATTCCGGAGCGATGACAGGGCTCAGTGTCAAGCAGGGTAGAAAGGGGGATCTCGAGGAGGAGACTCCGGGGCGAGTGCTCTGCACTCCAGGTCGGTCTGCAGGAGCAGGTGTGACGGGAAGGGTCGAGAAGGGGGCGACTTTCTGCGCAGGGGAGGGAGATGAAAGGAACGGGAAGGGGGCGGCCGGGTGCCAGGCCCGGATGCCCGG
>NW_007753171.1:6706-8595 GCF_000696425.1 Galeopterus variegatus
TTTTTTTTTTTTTTTTTTTTTTTTTTACCGTGACTGGGAAGGGGATCTTAACCCTTGACTTGGTGTTGTCAGCACCACACTCTCTCAAGTGAGCTAAACGACCATCACTATATAGGGATCCGAACCCGTGGCCTTGGTGTCATCAGCACCACACTCTCCCAAGTGAGCCACGGGCCGGCCCTTGTCCTTTGTCTTAATTCTCTCTTCTGACATCAGGCAAGTCCCTAACCTCAGGCCTAGGCAGCTTCTAATGCACCCTGTGAAGGAGAGAGGCTTTCTCTGGTCCATGGTCAGGAAAGCCTTCTCGCATGACTTCTTTCCATATGTTTGCCCAAAGCAGCTGATGGCTCAGGCTTTCTTGCGTCAGTTGCCCTTGGGCATCTCCGTGAGTACTTAGTGGAGGTCACCCTTCAAGAAGGCCACTTCTTTTATATGTGTGTGAATCTCACAGAGTTGCTTCCCCCATCTTCTAAGTTGAATGTGAGTGCAATTTAGTAAGATGCTCTCCAAACAATTGAGGGGACCTTAGAAGGACAAGACACAAGCCCGATGTGATGAGGCCAATGAAATAATGATGGCATTGATTGGTATCTGTTATGTGCTGGGCACATGAGGTCATTATTGCTAGTCCTAACTTCCGGCAGGCAAGGCAGTTCTTGTCTACATTTTATTAGTGAAGGAACTGGGGCTTGGGTAACTTCTTTAAGTTTACCCCTGGGTCTTGAATTCCGCACTTAATGCTCCTCAGTGCTATCATTGAGAGGCCCTCAATGACAGAACGCTATTCCTAGGTCTTGTCTGAAGCGCTGGGTTTCTAAGTTCCAGTTACTATAGAAGAGGACAGAGAAGCAAGCATCAGTTGAGTACCATGTACTCTGCCCAGCATTTCTGTGTTCACTAATGTCATTTAATCATAGCAGCCCTGTGGTATAGATATTAACTATCCCATTTTATAGCTGAGGATGCACAGGTTTGGGGGGAGGGTAGCTCCTTACTCAAGGTCATAGTGCCACCAATAGCAGAGTCAGGATTTCACCTTAGGCTGGTCAGTTGCCACACTTGAAGTTAGACTCTGATCATGCTGTGCCTCTCTGTTCCAGGATGCTTTTCTAGGATTTGGGATTGAAGGTAGGGTTGGGGTTGAGAACGTGAGAACGACATTCCAGATAGAGGGATCAGTGTGAGCTGAGGGCAAAGGTGCAGAGGCATGTGAAAGGGGGCAACTGAGTCAGGATGGTTGGAGGGAGTCTGAGGATGTGATTTAGGGGGTGAGGGGAAAGGTCCTTTGACATTATTTCATGAGGCTTGAATTTTGTCTGGAAGCCCACCAGGAGATTCTCAGAAGAGGAGCAACTTGTTCAGATGTACCTGTTTTGTTTTATTTATGTATTTATTTATGGCAGCTCGCCAGTTTTAGGTGCACTTGATTGATTGATTGCAGCTGGCCGGTATAGGGATCAAACTCTGGACCTTGGTGTCATCAGAACCAAGCTGTAAACAACTGAGCTAACCGGCCAGCCCCAGATGTGCATTTTAGAAAACTCTCCAGGACAGAACCTGGGAGGAGACTGAGGCTGAGGCTGAAGGCAAGCAGGACCCTCCTCCTCTTGCTCCTGCCTTCATCTTCCTGTGGTTCATTCCTGGCTACATCCTTTCTTTTATGCATCCCAGCTTGGATTCCTTCTATTAGTTTCTCCCTTTGTTCCTGTAGGAATCCTCTATAACCCGCCACCGCCCACCCCAACACTCACACGCATTTTTTACACTGGCTTCCCTTTGTTCAAGTAAATACAGGCATACCACCAGCTTCATTTAATGAAATTTGAGTAAGCTTTTTCATTCTATACCATCATCTCATCACAGAGGTTTTGGCATTATGACTCTGAGGA
>NW_007753172.1:0-1587 GCF_000696425.1 Galeopterus variegatus
TAGGATCCGAACCCGCGGCGGGAGCATTGCTGCGCTCCCAGTGCCGCACTCTCCCAAGTGCGCCACAGGGCTGGCCCCTAACTTTACATCTTAAAGAACAAACTAAACTTGAAGCTAGCAGAAGGAAATAAATAATAAAAATTAGAGCAGAGACACACAAAAGACAATAGAAAAATAACAGATAAAAGCAACAAATCAAGAGTTGTGTTTTTTAAAAAATGATTAACATAAGTTGACCATTTTAGTCAGATTGACTAAGTAAAGAAGAAGAGATTCAAATAACTAAAATTAGAAATGGAAGACAGACCAGTAACCAATAACCAATAGTACAGAAATAAAAGGGATTATAAGAAAGCACCATAGGGCCTGCCCGGTGGCGAACTGGAGAGTGCACCGCTTGGGAGCGCAGCGGCCCTCCCNCATAGGGCCTGCCCGGTGGCGAACTGGAGAGTGCACCGCTTGGGAGCGCAGCGGCCCTCCCACCGAGGGTTTGGATCCCATGTGGAGACCGGTTCCGCTCACTGGCTGAGCGCAGTGTGGGCGCAACACTGAGGGGTTGCGATCCCGTTACTGGTCAGTAAAAAAGACAAAAAGGAAAAA
The DNA here is from genome assembly GCF_000696425.1 of Galeopterus variegatus. Taxonomy (NCBI): domain Eukaryota; kingdom Metazoa; phylum Chordata; class Mammalia; order Dermoptera; family Cynocephalidae; genus Galeopterus; species Galeopterus variegatus. The sequence continues at coordinate 601 of NW_007753172.1, forward strand.
AAAAAAAAAAAAGAAAGCACAATAAATAACTGTATGCCAAAACATTGGATAGCCTAGATAAATGGGCCAATTCCTAGAAACACACAACGTACCACTACAGGATTGTGAAGAAACAGTAAACCCAAAATAGTAAGGAGACTGAATCTATAATCAAAAACTTTTCAACAAAGTCCAGGACCAGATAACTTCACTGGCGATTCTTCCACATATTTAAAGGAGAATCAGCATCTATGCTATTCAAATTCCTCCTACAATATGAAGAAAAGGAAGCATTTCCAAACTCATTCTATGAGGCCAGCATTAACATGTTATCAAAGGCAAATAAACACCCTGCAAGAAAAGAAAACTAAAGATCAATATCTGTAATGAATCCAGATTCAAAAATCCTCAACAAAATACTAGCAAATAGAATTTAACAACACATTAAAAGTATTATGCACTATAACCAAGTGGTATTTATTTCTGGAGTGCAAAGATAGTTCTACATACAAATATCAATTAATGTAATAAAACACATGAACAGAATAAGGAATAAATGATCAGCTCAATTGATGCAAAAAAAAAGTTTGACAAATTCAACATGATTTCATGGTAAAACCCTCAAGAAATTGGGGATAAGAAAAACAAAGGAAATTTTCTCAGGAAAAAACAGGCCAGATATAAAAAGCCCACAGCTAGCATCACAGTCAGTGGTGAAAACCTGAAAGCTTTTCCTCTCAGATCAGGAAGAAGACAAGGTTGGTCACTATTGCCACTTCTATTTAACATAGTACTAGAAATTCTTGTCAAAGTAATTACTCAACACAAAGAAATGCAAAGCATCCAAATTGTAAAGAATGGAATAAAATTATGTCTGTTCACAGACACCATGATTTTGTATGTAGAAAATCCTAAAGATTTTACAAACAAAAAACAAAAACAAAGAAATGCTTAGAATTAATAAATGAATTCAGTGAAGTTTCAGGATACAAAATCAATAAACAAAAA
>NW_007753172.1:2335-4421 GCF_000696425.1 Galeopterus variegatus
TAATTGAAATGCTTAAAACAACTATTCAATGATTCCTAGATTACTATGTTCTTATGAACTTAACTTTAGCCTACTAACATCTCCAAAACAAGAAAGCAATAATGTTGCCACAAACATTTTTTAAATTATGATCTCATTTGTGATATATTAACTATTTTTGTAATTATAGGTAATTTAATTTTTGCAGATATATTCTTTATTGATTATGGTCAGAATCATAGTTTCAACAAGAATATGGAAATGTTATTACTAAAGCATACTTTTTAAATGTAAAATGATATTATGGTTAGTTCACAAATAATGAAAATTTATAGATTACCTTTACGAAATGACTTACTGAAAACGTAAACTATGATGGTGAGCTTCCCAAGGAAAAAAATACAAATCACACATACATTCAAACACTCTTTTTCCCTAAATTATTTTATCCGTGTCAATTAAATCTGAGGAAAGAAAATACAGATTATCAAAATATGTTATTAAAGCAGATTAATTCTTTCTATGCAGCTGAAGTGTTTGGGAGTAATGTAAATATTATTAGCATCATTTAGGGAATATTATGCATTCTTTAAGTCAGTATTTACTAAGTGCTGATTATTTTCCAAGCACTATTTTAGCTATTTAGGATACAGTGGTGAACAAAATTGACAAATGTTCTCCCACTGATGGTTTTTAATGTTCTAGAAAAAGGAAAAAATGGACCAGGATGTGGGATGAGGTGGTTGCAAGCAGGTTAAGCAGAGAAACTGGGTAGGTGTGATAAGAAGGTCACATATGAGGACAATCTTGAGGTAGGTGGGAGAGCACTCCTGGCACAGAGCAGTCAGCACGAAGACCCGGAGAAGACCCCACGTGGGTCTGAGTGTGAGCCAGTACACGGCCATGGCTGGAGCACAGCGAAGTGAAATGGAAAACGGCTAGGAAGGAGATCAGAAGGAAGCAATCCTTTATTGAGAGCAAGTCCATTTTTTCCTCTCTTTATCCCCAAGAATTTTACATAACTGAAATAAAATTAAATATTTGTAGATTATTATTAAAATGTGTTTCCTAGTTAATTCTAAATTAATAAATATTGTATATGCGTGCTCAATTACCTACCAATTAGTCACCAGTATGTACTTGTCAGGATAATTAATTAAATTGGGCTTTGCAGTTGTCCTTTTGCTATCTCAGGTTGTGGAATTACAAACCAACGGTTTCTTCTTGATCAACACAAGGTTACATTAGTACTTACCTGTTATGCTCTGTATATCATCTAGTCTCTACTTAAAAAGAAAATAAAAAGCAACTGATACTACAGTTTTAATTTTTAGCATCTCTACCTAATAGTGACTATAACACATTAGCAAAGCCTGTTTAGATTTGTCTGAACAAAATATTTAAAATAAAACCAAAGGCAAAATGTTTAAAAGAAAACCTCCTTCCCCTTGCTCCTATATCTCTTACCGTTGTTGGGGGACTTGGGACCTTCCTACATGAATCTCTTACTCTGTGCTTGTAAGACTGTATCTAAGGACAGAGATAGCCCCAGTTATATGGTGAGGTTGCTATATCTTGCACACGAATGTGTGAACTGTCACCCCAGGAGGCAAGGGTCTGTGACACGTATTCAGTTTTAGGACCAACATGACATCTCAAACGATGCTATATTTACTTGCAACATTTGAGAAAAATATAATGTAAACATATAAAGCTATGGTTATATCACAATAAAAGAAAATGGCATAGAATGTAAAATTCTCATTAAATAATGAGAACACATAAAAGAACAGTATCTCTTCATGATCATAGCCCAGCTTATATTTCTGTTTTTCCATTTAAATTAATGGCCCCTGACACCAAGACCCTGGATTGCAAAGTGCTGTGTGAGCTAGCAGTCACCTACATCTTCAGGCTCACCAGTGGTCACTCTTTCTTGCTCCACAGTTCTCTAATTTTCTTTAGTTCTAGAAGGCCAAGACCACTTACCTCTGAACAGGTTTGCAATAGATCTTTGCTCCACCCTCCTTCTACACTTTTCTTAGGCTGGTGCCTTCTTTCTATCTAGATCTCAGTTTACAAGATCTCTTCCTGTGTGAGATCTTTA
>NW_007753172.1:5521-6192 GCF_000696425.1 Galeopterus variegatus
CATGAGTTCTGGAAGGACAATACATCCAAGCTCCATCACCTGTAAATATGTTTTTTATTGTTTGCTTTTCTTAGCTAGAATTATGTTGCCCATTCTATAGATGAGGAAACTGAAGTCTTTAACTATCCTATATGAGGCTCCCCAGCAAACAGGAGCTGTGTCTAGCTCCAGATCCTCCTCCATCATGGTAGGAGGACTGTTATCTCCCACCTGAACATGTCCATGTCCCCCTGAACATGTGAATCTATTCCTTTCCATGCTGAAGGGACTTTTCAGATGTGATTAAGGTTAAGGACTTTGTGATGTTTTAAAAGTAAAAGAGGCAGAAGAGCACGTCAGGCCAATATGACAGAAGAAGGAAGAGTAGAGATTCAAAGCATGAGAAAGGCTGCACCACCACTGCTGGTTCTGAAGACAGAGGTGGAGAGGCGTGGACTGCAGTCGACCCCTGGAATCTCAGAATGGCCGTCAGCGGCAGCTAGAAAGGAAATGGGGCCTCAGCCCTGCTCCCACAGGAACTGCTTTCTGAAAACAACCTGAGGGAGCAAAGAAGCAAATGCTCCCTTAGATCCCCCAGAATGGGGGGGGGATTAGCCGTGCTGACACCTTACTGTAGCCAGATGAGACCCATGTGAGACTTATGACCACAGAAATGTAAGATGATAAATCTG
>NW_007753172.1:7967-8594 GCF_000696425.1 Galeopterus variegatus
GAGTCATCCCTCAGTATATGTAAAGGATTATTTCCTTGATCTCCCACACATACCAAAATCCACAGATGCTCAAGTTCCTGATATGAAATGGTGTAGTATTTGCATATAACCAATGTACATCCACCTGTATACTTTAAATCATCTCTATATTGCTTATGGTACCTAATACAATGTAAATACTGTGTAAATAGTTGTTACACTATTTACTAGTATTGTTTAGGGAATAATGACGTGAAAATTGGGGTCCACAGTTGGTTGAATCCACAGATGCAGAACTCACAGATACAGATGGATGACTATAGATAGATGATAGACAGATAGATGATAGATTGATCTACATAAATATATATGGAGAGAGTAAAAGACATATGCATTAGATAGAGAGACAGAGAGAGTGATCTCCTACTGATTCTGTTTCTCCAGAGAAATCCAAGTGATGACTGTCTCTTTCCTTTTTTCTTTCAGCCTTAGCTGTGGGGGCTGCTTCCTACTGTAGCTACTATGTCTGTCACACCCTAGCAATCTCATTTTACCTTTTCAGTTACTTCTTTAACACTTATAGCTAGTTAAAATTTCTTACATTAAATTCTCTCTGCTCAAATAACTGGGGTGATTTCTGTTGCTTGA